>NC_050518.1:20523341-20552158 GCF_002922805.2 Oryzias melastigma | reverse complement strand
TAAATTCTTAATTAGTTAGCCAAACTTTAATTAAAAATTACTCCTTGGAAATTTCTGATAAGTCTATGCAAAGACAATTGTGCATCGATGTTTATTGGCAAATAAATACTACAATGCATTGCATTTGAAGGATTTCCCAATGGTAAGAAAGTATGCAAACTTTGATTTTGTTAATCATCTACATTTTCCTCATCAGAACACAGTGGAATCACAATTAGTCTTCGTAAAATGTTCATATTTATTAGATTTTTACTTCAGCAAATGGGTGGTGTTATATTTCGTGTTGAATCGTTGTTTTAGGGGTTAAGAAGTAAGGACAGAATTTGGACATAAATAAACATGTTCGTAGTGCTCTCTAATTCTTATTCTGAAGTTCCAAAGGATTCTCTAAGCCAAAGACCTTTCTTTGATTTTTTTTAAACAGAAAAAAACTGAAATAATAAATTATTAATAGAACTAATTAAACCATACCTTCTGTGGAGCAATCCCATTCTCACTTAAGATCTCTCTTTGGTTTTTCTGATCCTCATCAGCTGCATGGCCCGCTTTCTTTTTGAACAGTTTATCAAGCAGCTGTGGTTTTTCCTTTCCTTTGCTTTTCTTGCCGTCGGTCGCGTCTCCGGCTTCAGAAGAGGCCTCGGCCTCGACAGGTTTGGCGGCAACCTCGAGAGTCACATGACTGCTTGGCTCCACGGCGGGCTTTAGAGACTTAGCTTCACCATTCTGATGTGCATTGCTCTTAACTGCAATTATGGAGAAAAAAAGAGTAATTAATAGGAAATCACACTTTTAATATAAGTACTGGTAGCAGGAGTGGGATTATAAGTTTGCTTCTTCCCACTCCTTTTCAAGCAACAGATACAACTTGACTTAACTTTTTTTGTATTGTCCACAGATAAACTCAATCAATTGAGGATTATTAAAAAAAACATATCTGATTCAGGTTTCTATTACTTTAAGATAAGCTAGAAACCTTCATGTTTCCAGTTGAAAAATGATTTTAAAAAATAAATAAAAAGCAAGCAGGATCTTTCATTAAATATTTAACTTTATTTATTTATTTATTTTTTTTTTACACAAAGGGCCTTTAAAAAGATTAGAGAACCCAAGCAGACTTGAAACTTTGAAAAGGGATTTGAGGGATTATTGCACAGACTACATTAGTAGGTCATTGGTGCACTGGTGGTGCACTTGAGGACAAAGATCTCAATGTTTAATACTACAGTCAGTGATCATAGAAAACTAGAATCTACATTGATTCACATTGACATTTTTATTTTTAGATTTTGAACTTTATAACATGTAAGCAAGCCTAGAAACAAGGAGAAAAGCCAAACACAAACAAAAAAATCAATATGTCAAAGCAGCAGCATTTCAAAAATACTAAAACCAAGTTATTTCTATTTGAAAAATAATGGGATATTAAATTAGCTTTGAATGCGAACAGTCGAAATGGTTGGCTCTTCAAAATGGAAAATATTTTAAAAGATTTCTACAAATCAGGTGCAAAATTAGAATAAGCACAACAAAACAAAGCTTGAATTGTCAGCAAAAACCTGAAGCTACGTTCAGGCCCCGCCCTCCACAACATACACCTAAGTGACCACTTTCTTTTAAAAAACTATTTAATTGCACATTTTGAGCTTCCTTGTTTAAAATTCTTAAATTCATTTTTATTTTAAGTCAGTTTTTGAGCTCTGTGTAAAAAATCAAACAATCTAACGCACATTTCAAGTAAAACCAGGTTGAACTTTGACCAATCGGGACACAGATTTGGTAGTGATGAGTGGATGGTGTCCTCTTTAATTCACAGAAATGAAAACTGTTCAAAAATTGATTATGAAGGTAAAATTAATAATTGCAGTTTGTGCCTGGTCGTAATCGTCAGGAGCCAGAGTTCTGACGGCCTCTCTGGTCACCGGCGGGAGCTGCCGCCTGCCCTGACCCTCGCCTGGACTCTGACATCTCTAGTCTCTTCTTGAATTTTACTCTGTTTTAAATCTTTTTTTTACTATCTTGGCTTTTAGTTGTTTTATTCTTATATTTTATCTATTAGTGTTCTTGGTATTGTCATGTACAGTGCTTTGTAGCAGTCTGATCGTGTTAAAGTGATTTATCAATAAAGTTGATTTGATTTTGATGATAACCCGTGTTTGACCTCTGCCTGTCTGACCCTGATTTAGCTTTGTGAACTTTTAACTGTGCTTAGTTTTTGTTTGGACTAATAAACCAGCTGCATGTGGAACCAGCTTGTGACAGTATTTCTAAGACGACAAGTTATATATCTGAATAAATCAGAATAGAGGTGTGAAAGAAAAAGCCTGGAGCAAGATTCACCAGATTTGCACGACTTCTACATAAAGCCTCCTCCAACTGTAGGTAGTGAACACACGTTTGAAAAAAGTAAAAAAAGAAAAGAAAAGGAACAAGAAGCCCCTCCCTGCTTGTCTAGTGTGAACACCACATGCTAAAAGTGTATTCTATAACGCGCATCACATGCTCGGTGTGTCTGTAGCTTTCGTCTTGTGAAGATCTGTTTCAATGCTTGAGCTATTTACTCGTCTCCACCTGTTGTTTCAGGAAAAATGAGGCTCATAGTTTCTAAACAGATCGTGTCGGATCAAATGGAAATGAAGAATCACAACTCTAATACTATAGACCAGTTAATGTTTCCTCTAATGACTCCGGCGAAAAGGACAGAACGGGTTCCTTTGTGGTTGAACTGGTGAAGTAAACATCCAGGTCAGAAAGTGAGAAAGTCTTCGTCTCCTGGGTCAACACCGCAGTCCTGAGATCAACTCATGACCTACTGGGACGTCCGACCTGCTGTTGTTGCTGCAGGACGTGAACTGCGGCATGACAGTTCAAACAGTCGCTCCGGAGACTCCAGAGGCGACGCCTTTGGTTTACAGCAGGAGCATCAAGACGGAGGCCAGCTGGGACTTTGAGTGTTTACAGAGAGTATTAGATGAGTCTGAATGACTCATCTGACAAAACTTAGTCCAACAATGTGCTGTATTTTCCCACATTACTACCTCTGATGCCGCACAACATCTTACGTTTTTTCCCTCTAATGTTCATGACAGAATCTAATGATTGTCTCCATTGAAAGCATGCAAACGCACCGTTAGTCTCCAGTCCGTTCATCTTAACGTGCGCAGAGAAGCCGTTCGCTGATCCGTTTTCATGTTTCTCAACAGCAATGCCGTTCTGTGAAGGAATAAAGTAAACACGTTATCTGTCCGACTGAAGTTTGCTTTAGACTGTGAGGAAGTTGCAGATCTGGAGCTGGTTTTCACACAACTTCAGAGCTCCAGGATTAAAAAAAACCTTACCATGGAAACATCAGCATCACTGGACTGCTCGTTTCCCATGGTTGGTCCAGTTGGGGATTTGGCTTCTGAAATCAAAGTAAACATTTTTGCAAAGGTTGACTGTTGGAACGTGGCAAAAACACAAGAAAAGTCTGATTTAATTCAAGTAAATCTTACCAGTTTGTAGCCCCGAGGGCGACGGGAACGGCGTCTTCCTGAAGAGAGTGAAGCTGTCAGAGAGGTGGATGCACTTTTCCTGCCCTCCGTGTCAACATGGTGTTTTAATGTGTGCCTTCAGATGGGTGTGACGGGTTTGCAGCCATCAGCTGGACTTGTTGTGGTAAAAAGTGCGCCATCCACCCATCTGAGCTCTGATCATTTAGAGGGGAGGAAAATACTGAGAGGACTGACTTTTCTATTAGTTGCATGAAGTTAAACAGCACGATTTTGGTCAAAGGAAATATTTGCAAATCTTAAGCTGTAATTAGGCTAAAGAATTAGCAATTGTTTGACCTCATCCTTCTGGTAGTGTTTTCTTGGAAATATACCACACTACTAAAATAAGGAGTACTTGATATATGATTAAGCAAAACACTTCCCTGATAACTGAAAAATAGCAGCAAAGCTAGCAATATATAGCAAAACAAAATCAAATTTGGCGAAATTTCATGTTTTTTGTTGTTATTTGACTTCACTTATGTACATATGTAGTTATATTTTCATTACATATAAGGGAGAAGGGGTAATTTGTGTCAAAGGGCAAAAAGTGCCACCTGTCTTATTTAGAAAAACACAGAAGAAGATGATGATTTGACCCATTGACAGTATGTAAGTTATGTCCGAATTCAATTTGGACTCCATGCAAACTACTTTTCTTTCATTTTGCTAAATACCAGATATGACGTCATCGATTTCACAAAGTAAAAATCTAATTAATTTGAGCATTTTACGTCGATTTATGACTCCACTGTGTTCTGATGATGAAGATGGGGATAGTTTGTTAAATTATTCGTCTGCAATGCATTGTGGTCTATATTTGCTAATGTAGTGAGCATCGATTGCACACTAGTTTTTCTCAAAGACTTCTGGGAAATTTCTAGATTTGGACAGCACTAGAAAATGGTGAACGGATTATATTCAGGGGTCTGCATCCTGCAGCTCCAGAGTCACGTGACTCGTTTGCCCTTCAATTGTGGTTCTCTGGTTAAAGAAAATAAAGTTTTTAGTTCTTAAAAACTAACAGTACTGAGCTAAAACATTTTAGGCATCGGATTTTGTGCGCCGTTTACGACTTAAAATCAATTCGAAGTCAGAAAGCTCAACCAGAATTAAGGTGAACTGGATTTCTAACTGCTGTAATGAACTCCTGCCGCTCTGCAGAAACTATGACACAGATTTTGTTGGTTTTGGCTAAAAACATTATAAACTCTTTGGAGTGGGTTTTTAGGAGAGACCATCTCCATTATGTGGTTTTGGTCTCAGAGCACAGATGTATGTCAGAAGTGGTTGACTGCAGATGAAAGAAAAACCACTAACCATCTATTTAGTTCCCAAAAGGATGTGCATGAAGGTATGACAGCAAATCAAAAATACGTGCTTACACTCTTGCTTTAGCTTTCCCTAACAATAAATTTAGAATATTTTGCCTTTTAAACAGATCTACAGTCATTATTTAAATATTAAGTAAACCACTAAACTTGTATTATATTTGCTGTATCATTGCAGTTGTCCAAAATGAGATTTTTAATAAAGATTTTGTGTGCATTTAGCCATTAGAGCCGGCATAATTTAGTTTAATTTCCTTTAACACCCACCCGTCGAGCCACATTTATTCCAGCCCTCTCATTCTGCAGGATTTTGCCATTTGTCAGCAGAGTAATAATAGAAAATGCCTGAGAAAAAGTAAGAAATGTGCGATATTTATTCAAATTGATGATGACAAGACTTGGAATCTGTGAACACAATGTCCTGATTGTTGCATATAGGCTGTGCAGTGAGGTGGGAGTTGGGTTTGGATCGAGCTCTTATGACTGCAGCTGAGAGACTTCAATCAAACGCTTCATGAAGTTCCAACGCAAAACAGCCTACGAGCTTTTATCTCCATCCTGACAAAAGACCTATTGAATTTATGGTAGAAATATCACCAGAACGTATAGGTTTGATCAAATGGAACTCAAGACGTTTGGAAGAATTTGGTGCCATAACTGCCCTCCGCTGCCTCTCACATGTGGTAAATATTTGATCTTAGGTGCAGTTCTGTTTGCTGCCCAAACACGCACACAGCAGCAGTTCCGGTTATTAGAGTATCAACTTTGGCAGGCTTGCATGTTATGTTTTTAGAATTTGTCTGTGATTCTAAAAAGCTTAGGCGTCTAAAGGAACCTAATGAGTAACGTTTACTTGTGTGACGCGGTTTATCTGAGGCATCAAAAGAGATAAAGCTCCACCAAAACCACAGAGGATTTACTGTGATGCTGGAAGAGGAGGGAAAAAAAGATGAAAAGGGTTTTGCAGATGATAAAACAACAGAAAAGTTATGCTAAACAGGCATAACTAGTTTGCAGAAGCAGTGGCGGAGTTAGCAGTTTGGGGGCCCTAGGCGAACCTTAAGATGGGGCCCCCTGCAGTGGTTGTATTCATTTTTTTTTTTTTTAAATCCTTACTAAGGCTTTTAATAAAGAAGGCAAAATAAATAAAACATACTTGAATGGTGGAAGAAAACAATACCCTATGGAGTGGTGTCAACAAAATATTACAAATCAAACATATTCTCAAAATTACAAATATCTGCCCTCTATTTTAGAGTTTCTTTAATTCTGTTCTTCTTTTTCCTGTTTTGTCTTTCTTCTTGCACTTTTTCTTTTCTCTTTTCTTTTTCCTTTTTTTTTACAGCTATTTGATTACTACATTTTTTTTCTTTTCAAACTCTTGAAAAAGTCTCTCTGCTAGCTAACTTGCCGTTGACGTAATATTTCACTGATGCAGATTTTTAGGGGAGGATGAAACATTTATGCCATCTCATTCATTTAATTAATTTTTTTTCTATCAAAATGATTTTAGAAATATTTCTAGTTTTCACCTTGGTGCCCCAAAAGTGTTGGGGGCCCCACGCCCCTACCTTTGCCAAATGGTAGGAACACTCCTGAAAAGAAGAAAAGCAGAAAACATGCAGGAAAAAGTTTACTAAGATCACTATGTTGGTGTAGATTCTCAGTCATCCAGGTCATGATGAAATGAAAAAGTTCTAAAAAAAAATGTCAAATGGACTCAGTGGACCATATGAACCAGTTTTCTGACCTCCTGGGTGACACCACCACCCATACAACACTGGAGAGGGACCGCAGCTCGGGTTCAAGCAAGAAACTTTGTCCAGTTCAGTTTTTCATTTTCCAAGATGAGCTGAAATGATCAGTTTTAACCATGAGGATGACTATTCTAATATTGTTAATCTGAAAAAAAAATGCTATAAAACCAATGAGATTTTTACATTTTCGCTAAAGTCATAAAAAGTAATCATTATCAAGGATTTCCAAAGGGGATGATAACTCCATCTTAAAATCAAATGACTTTTGCTATTTTTTTCATTCTTAATGAACAAACTGATGCAATTTTGTAACGTTAGAAGTATGTCTTCTACAAGTTCAAAGAGATTCAGATCAGTCTTCAGCAAACACACACAATGCCCACAAATCCCTTGACCTCCACACAACATAACAGAAATTGAGCTAAATATGTTGTCTTTAAAAAAAAATAAGAAGCACCTTAAAGACAAAAATAATCCAGACTCCAGTTTTATTAATTTCTTCTTGATCTAGTGACGTTTGAAAGCATTTGGTGGTCGGTCTGGTAATACTGACCCGAGCCGATAGGTGGCGGTGTCGCACAGCGTCTCCGTGCAGCAGCTTTGTCTGATCACCGTCGAGGAAGGCGCGATGGCAGCCACCATGAAGACAACGGTAGAGAGTGACTTTTTAAAACAAATATTCTGTTTTATTTCTTTAACGCTTTATTGTGACCTTGGATATAAAAGCTATTGGAAAACATTGGTGTTATAAAAGTAAAAGGATCTCAGTAATGTGTGTTTAAATGTGTTTAAATAGGAGGTTTGAATAGAAAAACGTGCAGCGTTAGCTAGCTAGCTAGCTAACCAATGAATCAGATGTTAGCCGCTAGCCCTGACATTTACGACAATTACAGAAGAATAACAGCTAAAGAGCCCGCGTAATCACACGCACGTGGTACTTAATGTGTCAAACTAACACAGTTTAAAGCTTTTGAGTCGCTCTCTGTAACGTGAAGTGGGTTTCAGGGCGTGGAAGACATCGTTGTCACCTTTGAAGACCAGCAGAAGATCAACAAATTTGCCAGAAACACGAACCGGATCACGGAGCTGAAAAACGAAATCCAGGCTAAAAAAGTAAGTAGAGGTGAAACCATGCAACTGTGTCGATGTGGAAGTAGAACAAAATGTGGAAAACTAAATAAAATGTAGTAAAATAAAATAAAACTGCAGGTCTAAAGTAATATTAATGCATTGAGTGACATTTTGTTTTGAAGTGTTTTTCCTCCAGATAGTGTGTTTATAACTCTCATTTTATACATAAATGTTAGCAAGCCAGATATATTTTATAACACAGATAAACGAGCATTTGTTGACTTGTTTTTAATTTTTCACTCATCGTTGACATTCATGTCTCCTCCTAGAAAACTCTGCAGAATCTGCAGGACGCCAGCGATGATCTGATGATGTTGGACGACGACTCTCTGCTGATTCCATATCAGATCGGAGGCGTTTTTATCAGCCACTCGCAGGAAGAAACGCAAAACATGCTGGAGTCTGCAAAGGTTAGCGTGTCACTTTTGACTCTGTTGATCTTGTTTTAAGAGCACAACTTAAAAAAACACCAATATCTCAAAAAAGTTGTTGTTTTTCTCCTTTTGTCCATTTTTTTGGCTAAATTTGATGTAAATATAAATGCTGAACTGCATCCTGTAGATCCCAGTTGGACAGAAATTAGCTCTGTTTTGAAAGCAAATCTGTTTAAATCATGTTTATTTTGAAGAAAGTTTTGTGTTACTCCTTTTAGTAAAAATATCAAGGCAGATGTTTGGAGAGGGTTCTTATTAAAAAGTTTAATTTAGTGAAGTTTTGGTGTGAGATACTGATGGTCTGTCGGGAGTCGGGTCCACAGAGTCCAAACAGAAGTTTTTCTAGCAGCAGCTGCTGGTTCCTGTGCTTCTCTATTATTGAAGCTCATTGCTGATTCAGATTGATGAGGTCAGAACGAGTTGGGTCCATTTGTGTGGTTATCAAAAACAGTTTTCACATGACCTGTGATCTTAACTGAGCAAAAGGGAAAACTTTCTATCATAAACTATCACGTTTTACTGGAAAACAACATTTTCATCTAAAATAATAAAAAAAAAACAATTGTTTCAAAATTATTTTATTTATAAAATTGTAACATGTTGTTTTGAGTTGCCAATATTATTTTTGCCATAATCTATTTCTGGCTTTATTTGTTCGTTAACTCAGTTTAATATATTTTCTAGGAAAAATTTTTTTTTTTTTTTTTTAATCAGATTTCTTTGTGTTTATTATGTTTACGTCCTGAGATGCTTTTATTTTTAATACCTAGTTTTTCTGATGCAACTTGTTGAATGATGTCCACCAACACGCCCGTATCTTCCTTCTAATATATACATTTAGGAGTTAAGATACTTGTATTTAGAAAAACACCCTTTAAATAATGACAATTGTAGTTTTTTGGTTTCATTTTTAAACCGGATTGAACCTTCATTAATGCTGCAGTGGCTTCAGTTGGCCACTAGATGTCTCTGTTCCTTTAGGCTGAAGCCTCAAAAAGAGTGATTTCTTTTTTTTCTTTCAAATTTGGGGGAAAACAATTTTGTAAGATTATGTTCAAACGTTACATTTTTTTTTAAATTAAAATCTATATATAAATATTTTTAAACACATTTCGAATCTGTAATTTGCTACTTTGCTGCTTATTTTTTAGATGTACGCTTTGTCTAAAACACTTCCTTTCAAAATAAAAGGCTATTTAAAATAAAAAATAAAAAATCCTCATGATAAAGATGCAGCAAAAACATTTAAATATTTTAAGGTACACTCCTCCTAAAGTTTGTGTTCACCAGTAACTTCTTCTCTTCCGTGAACAGGAGGCGCTGGAGGAGGAGGTCAGAGGCTACGAGGAGCGAGTTTCATCCATACAGCAGGTCCTGAACGACCTGAAGGTCCAGCTCTACGCCAAGTTTGGAAACAACATCAACCTGGAGGCGGATGAAAGCTGAGCTGCAGATGGACTCTGCTGCATCCACATGAACGTTTCGTCCCGTTTCTGATTTACCTCCACAACAACCAAACATCAAAATCCTTTAGAGTCGCAGCTTTTTGTCGTCTTTTTTTTCCCTTGGAGGTCACACATACGCAAGCTGTTTGAAATTAAGTCAGTCCTGGAAAGATATGGAGAAAGTAATGAAGAAATGTCCTGAATATATTTAATGTTCTTTTTTTTTACTACCAATTCTGTTTACAGTGAAATAAAGAACAGAACATCAGTGTAATGTTTGAACTTCTCAAGTGTTTTCAGTTTCATCAGAATTGCTTCTGTTTGATTTTTCACCCTTAAAGGACAGAACGTTGCCATAGATACTTCAATGTCATTTGAACCAGTGGTCCACAACCTCCAGTCCTGGGGAGAATTGTCACCAGGCTGAAGGAAAAACACACAAGATTTTCTTTATAATCTGATGTGGAAGGAAGTCTTATTTTGAAAACCTACCTGATTCTTCCCACCAAATCCGACTCATTCTGGTCACATGACAAGTCACTCGGTCACATGTTGAAAATCCATCTACTTTTTTCCTAAAATTGCTCCACCGACGCCTAAATTGAAGCTAAAAACATTTTTTTTTTTTTACCAAAAGAAAAAAACTGAAGAAAAGGAGCTTATAACTTCAAATACAAAACAAAGGAAAACGAGTTTTTATTCCAAATATGGATTTATTGTGTCAGTTGTTCCCACAGACCATAATAATAATGCAGAATATTTAGCAAACAGCTTTTTAATTTTATGAGGTTGTTGCTAATAAAGTTACTCAAATGGAGGATTCACGTTTATTATATTTAAAAAAAAAAGTTTTGGCAACTTTTTGTTTTTATCAGTCGTTTTGCAAAGTTGGATACACCTCAAAAACCAACTCCTTCAAGTAAGTTTTTTTTTTTTTTTTCAAGCATCTTAGATTAAATTAGAAATAAGAGGCATTTCAGAGTCAATGGAAATGCAGCTATTGATGCTTTTCTTTTTTAGCTAGCAGCTAACAGTTAGCTAAATAAAAGTCTCCAGTTTGTATTTTTTATTTTTTTAAACTCCTTAAAAGTGAGCAAATATATTATTTAAAACATTATAGGTGTGTTAATATAAATACAGAACAAATGTAATTTATTGGCTTCAAAACATATTTTTGGGACAAAAAGTTTTTTTTTTTTAAACTTTATTGAATACAAATAGATTTACAGAACAATTAGACAAATGCATCCAAAACAAAGCAATGACAATAATAATATTCAAACACGGATTAATTACAGAGGGGGAAATATGAGTAAAAACCAATGTATATAAGTTAAAAAATTAGTCAAAAAATAGGCACAAAGTTCAACTGTATTTTGGGACATAAGTTGTTAGCAAACTGCGCTGAGTGATGACATCATCTGATTTTTTATTGGAGTGGGTCTTTTAAACCTAGAGTATACTCTGTTGCTTTAGCTCACATATTCTGGTATTAAAACTAGGTACGCATCTTTCCTGATAATTTTTTGTTTCTTTGAAGGTCTTTCTAACTCCCCCTGAACAAAAGCAGATAACGTCCAGGCCTCACGTCTTCCAGTTCATCCTTGTTTTGATGCCTGACAAACTGCTGACGTCAGAACCACACAGAACATTAAAACGACAGCAGTGGAAACACTAAGTGTTTGACACTTTTTTCAAATCTGCAAACACAAATACAAGTAGCTGACACTTTTTTCACAGCTGTAAAAGCAAGAGCAGAAAGGCAAATGATTGCAGTGCGTTCAATGAAATGGTTGTTCTGACATTTTTCATGGTTTGTTGTTCTCGTTTGGACGTCAGGGATCTCTTCTGTTTGTAATCTAAAGTTTAAAGGTCTTTTAATGCTAAAACAGATGACAACTGGATGTTTTGTTGATTTGCCCCGCCCTCGTAATCCTTGGCCAATGACTGAAGAGATTTTTAGTCATGTGGTTTTTTTTTACAAACTAAATACAGACCAAACACAAGGAGTCAATCCGGACTAAATGAAGCAGACTTGATCCAGATCGACGGACTTTTCTAGTCTGAATGCCCCCTAAGTCTGATTGGTGCATGCAGCAGGAGCGTCAAATCCGCCTCTCTATTCACACCTGTCAAATTTACTGCTGAACGCCTTAACGCCGTGGAGCAAACGCCAAAGTTGTTCTGGAATTACTGTTGATCACATGGAAAACATGGATGATGTTGAGCGAGTAGCTTAGGTTTGTATGTCTCTCTGGGTCCCGTGTACCGTTTCAAACGTCACAGCTGTCTGTCTGTGGTCCAGTTTGACCTCTAACCATAGAGGGGGGTGGAAATATTTATTATTGTTTTGATGAAAATAAGAAAAACATCTTAATCCCATGAAGCTAGAGCGATCCCGTGTGGCGGCTCTCCGGGTTGCTGGGCAGCTAACCGCCGGTGGGAAGCAGAGCGGGCTCCACTGCCCAGAGACCCACTGCCTGGGAGGTTAACCTCACTAGATCTGCCAGAAACTGGACAGCAGTGATCGCTATCAGCTCTGCCGGAGCCTGGGGGGCGGAGCTAACTAGTTCGCTAAGCTATCCACCGGCGTAGCCGTCCATCCAGCTCAATGAGCTCTGTGACGGGCTGGCGATCTATCCAGTGTGGCCCAACAGTAACTGGGACAGCTTCCAGGAAAATGCATGGGTCCCTGATTGGATGACAGGCTGCGTCAAGCTGTTCGGTGTGAATGCACCACGACAGATTTTGGTTTGTTGGTCACAACTGGGGTGAATTCTTCCACTTTCCCTGCAGGTCTGGGAGACCAAACAACTGAAACATCTGTTAAACATTTTTCCAGATCCGCGTCTGAAACTTTCCTCATCTCTTCTTCAGAGAGCAGCGGGAGGCGTTTGTGTTTTTAATGAGTCGACCTGCCTCACCTACACGGCCTCGTTTTAATCCAGGGAGGATTATGCAGAGCCGTTTGTTTGAGGGAAACCTACGGCAGCTTTCCAGAAAACGTGATTAACAACGGTTCTTTCATGGTTTTTGTGAGGTGGGGGCAGTTATTTACCCAAAAATACCACGGAAGACTTATTTCACCTCCAACAATTGATACCATTTCTCTGAGGGAGTCAGTTTTCACTGTGAAGTCTCCACACATTAAATTGGGTTTCACATATGAACACCTCTCATTAAAATTCATTGTCACTTTGCGGCCTGCATGAGTTGGAGACAAAAAAAAAAAAGATTTAGGAAGGTTAAAAAAAAAAGATCGGAGTCTCAATTAACAAGTTGGTGCTCCCGCTTGGTTTTCCTGCTCAGCAGTCCCAGCTGTGAAGAGGAGCGCCTCCGCCCACACGCGCTCGTCTGTGAACCGCCTGATGAACCTGCGACTCAGCGGAAATCGCAGGAAATGACGCCTCTTTATTTCCCCTATGGCCTTATTTACTCTCCATATCTGTCCCCTTCCTGCCTTTTATTTGATCTTATTTTGGTTTTTTATTCGTCTCTGCTGTTTCTCCTTCATGGTTCCTGATTTCTTCCACACTCCAGTGTAGTTAATAATACAAAAAAATAGAAATGAAGAGTATGAAAAGATGTCGTTTCTCTTCCGGTAGTAGCAGAACCCACCAGCGGGTGTCTCTGTCTCCTCAGTTATTCTACAGTCAATTTAACATGAGCTGCTCCAGTTGCAAATATTGGAAAAATTTGTCAAACAAGATCATCTCTTTTTTTTTTTTTTCTCCCGCAGAAGCAAAGTGAATGAAAGCAGGAGAGAAATGACGGAAAAGTCCTTCCAGAGTCTACAGCTCATCCAAGTGCAGGCATGAAAATTACAAACATGATGTTCAGAGAGCAGAGAAGGCTGAAATATTCAGTAACGTCTAAATGTTTGTAGATGTGTCTTCAGTGCTGTTCAGTCTGCAAGAAAATGTGTGAAAAATCCAAGGAGGTCACAGATTCCTTTATTTTTAGTGTTCAACAGTTCTCCATCTCATCAAACTGTTTGTTCTCTTCAGCAGTTTTAATAAATACCTTCAAACCGTATAAAAATAGTGTTTTTAACCTGTGCTTGCTGGATTTTTCTGATGATGAAGGACATAGAAAAATAAATTTAATAGTAGTTATGAGCATTTCTATTGTATGTTGAAATCGTGGTGAATCAGAAACAGACATAATTGCTGTTTTAGTTTCGTCACATTTGGCTCAAAACTGTTCGGCTACACAGCTCTGATGCTGTTCACCATTTTTGTTGCTTCGGTAGTGTTCTTGGGGTTGTGGGGGGCTGTAAGCTAGCAGGAGAGAAAGAGTAAACAACGGGATCATGGGAAATGAAAATTAGATTACTCCCTGAATTCAGAGGCAATTTTTTTGATGAACTACTGTCGCTCTGCAGAAACTATGTTAGGATTTTTAAACTTAGGATTTTTTATTTTCACTAGTGTCCGTGTCAGACATAAGATCCTGTCCACCTTTGTCATAGGATGGATCACACATCAATATATGAAAAGGGTCATCCTGACCCCATTAGATAGCACGAGAAGGGGGCATACAATGATTTTCTTAAGCCTTTCAGAGTGAACTATATCCATATATAAGATCATATATTACTTTTGGCTAGTGCTGCCCACAAACGATTATTTTAATAGTCGACTAATCACCGACTATTTTTTCCGATTAGTTGACTAATCGGGTAATGGGCCAAGTTGATGTAAAACACGCATCTTAACCATCATTGCCTTTTAAACTAAATAAAAATAGATATATTCACAGTAGCACTATCTGTGATAATGCTACTGTGAATACTGTAAGCTGAATTTGACAACTGAAGATGCTAGCGATGATAGCAGAAAACGCTGAAGCTGAAAGCGAGCTAAAATATTAGTTAAAGGTAAAATCAGCCTAAAAATGAAAAAGCCTAAATTAGCCAAAACAGCTCATGCAGCTGAAGTATTAGCCGAACCTCAAATTGGCCTAAAAAGCTATAAATAAATAAGTTGGCCAAAACAGCTAGCATTAAATTGAAATAGTAGCTAAACTCCCAATTAGCCTAAAAAACACAAAAAGCCTAAATTACCTAAAATTGCAATCAGGAAGCTTAAATATTAGCTAAATTCTAAAATGACCTAAAAAACTAAAAAAAAAGAAGAAATAGAACTTAAGTTAGCTAAAACAGCTAGCATGTAATTGAAATAGCAGCTAAACTCCAAATTAGCCTAAAAAACAAAAAAGCTTAAATTAGCCAAAATAGCTAGCATGTCGCTGAAATATTAGCAAAACTCCAAAATAGCCTAAAAAACCTTAATAAATGTCAAAACAGTCCAACAAGCTAGCAGAATGCCATTATATTATATGTTGTGGTAAAGTTTAAAGTTATAAAGTAATGACTAATCAACTATGAAATTCGTCTTCGACTATTTTAATAGTTGATTAGTCGTCGATTAGTCGACTAATCACGGCAGTCATACTTTTGACACACTAAAAACTCATTATCTATGAAATATTAGTTATTTTTGTGAGTTTTTTTCCTACCCGGAAGTAAAACGACTCGATTCCTGAGGCTCCACCTGACGCTGCGTGTGGCTGCCGCTCGTTTTATGACATCATCCTAGAGCTGGCAGCATGTCTTCATTTCTCCCATGAAATTAAACATCCAATTTTCTCTCAAAGTTGGATGAGTATACCATATATCTGCCTTTAGCAGCCCCAGCCATTGCTACACTGGTTCACAACATCAATACAATGCACTAATACCAATTGAGTCTAACACCACTAATACTGGTGTTAGACTGAGGGTGATGCTGTCAGAGCAGACTCTTCCTGGAGGGGTGGTTTTCCCCTTGTGACATCAGCTCGTGAGGACCCACTCATTTTTGTGGGTATGGGAGGAGCTGCTGTTGAGAGCGCAGGTTTTTAGAGGATTACTCAGAAATGCGTGAATGGATCAAATCTTTATAGTAAGGAATGCGCAGTATAATCCTCTTAAAAGCTCAAATAGTTGTTTTTTCATGGTATGGCCTCTTTAAAAAAAAATTGGCTAAAAACAGCGTATTCGTGATTTATGCTAAACGTGATAGTCACAACAAATTTGCGTGGCCCAACACTTTTTTACCGCATGGTGAATTTGCTGCTCACCACTTGATGCTGTGGCTGCATGTGGGAGGAGCTAACAGCTAATATTTGTTAGCATGATCACCACATGGAGCAGTGTCTGTGAATATCTCACTTAAATTGTAAGGAAGACACGGATGATGTTGAGAAATCAGGTTTGTTTATTTGGAAGAGTTCTACAAAAGCAGTGGTTAGACTTCTCCATGTTTGGGTTACTGAAATAACTCTGAGATTCTGGGAGCTAGTTCATTCTCGATCCGGGGGTTGTGTTTTCAATGACAGCCACCTCCACGGTGTTCCTGTGTCTCTGTGACTGTGTTTGAAGGCTTAGACCCAATCCAAAGTCTCCCTACCCCTCCATTTGAAGGGGCATTTTTACTGCAAGTGGTGTCCAAATATTTTATTTAAGTTTCCACGCTTCAAGCACAGGGATACTGAGCCCTCCATCGCGAGAATCCTGTCCACTTTTGTCCATCTTTGTCATGGAAGGGATCACACATCAATATAAGGGTGGGGTCATCAGGACCCCAACAGATAGCACAAGTTAAAGTTATATAACTGCTGTTATTATGCAGATTTGAGCGCTGGCGACTATTGGTGACGTCATCAAGTGGAAGTGACGTCTGAATTTGGAGACACTATTTTTCCATAATTCTCCATTTGGAGGGCTAAATGGAGGGGTAGGGAGAAACCGTAGGGGAAAAATTCTGATTGGGCCTTAGTTTGAGGTCATGAGGGGCTGTGTGCTAGTAGGGATCTTGGGAAATGAGCACTGGTTTACTCTGTGTCAACGGCTACTCACACAACACAGAGGTAAATTTTTGATGACCTTCTGTCGCTCTGCAAAAACTAAGAAACTATGTCCAAGAAAACGACAGTTTAACAAAAATGGCTAAAAACTGCATAATTATAATTAAAAGCACTGGGAATGCTTTACAATAGATTGAAAGATGACTGAAGTGGGACTTTTAGCTACGTTCATACCTGAAGTAGAATATGCGTTCAAGAATGTGCTAAACACGAGTACTTGAGTATGCATGTGGCCCATGGCCCGTGGCAGGGACTTCTCCTTCTTTTGCCATTGTTTACGAGTGCATGTCCACCGCCTACAGCTGGAAGAGGCTTAGTGCAAAAGGCCTAGTGGTACAAATCTTGTCAATCTTGCTCCAGATTTTATCTTTCACAGCTCTATTCCGATACATGAAAGACTTGGTGTCATATAATTATGTCTGGGCACAAACCACATTTAATTATTTCTCCTCCATGATCAATTTTCAAACGGTCCTGTGAATCCATTCATCTGAGTTCCAAATTGGTCAAAGTTCGATCTGGTTTGTCTTTCGATGTGAGTTTAATAACTGCTCGTTTTGTCCGTCGAGCCCAAAAAAAGTGGTAGAAACTTGTGTATCAACGCGTTAACACGAGAATTTTGACCGCGGAATCCTGAAACAGGCAAATAAGAGTGCTTATATAGTCTCTTCATTGGAACTGGATGCTTGATTGGATTGCCGAGGGCAGTGTGAACGCAGTTTCAGACAAGTGTCCTCACTATCTAATAGATAATTCTCTGAAATGGTGAATACAATTTTTTCAACAAAAGAAGAAAAAATGAAGTAAAAATGATAATAATCTGATTCCAGAAGAGCCCAGCTTGAGATTGCAGATTACAGAGCAGAGACAGCTGAGATGGATGTCAAGTTAGCTTCATCAGAGGGTTGAAAGAGGGTGAAAGCATGATTCCATGTGTCAGTCGCTGTGTGAGACACAGTAAGTGTAAGTCGAGGCTTTTCAAAGAAAGCGCTGCTTAAACTATGGGTCCATCAAAGCCTGCAATTTAAGAGCAGGCAGAATACATTTGATCCTTTTGTTTGGTTTTTGTGATCGCTCTGGCTCCATTCTTAGCTACTCCCTCAAAGTCAGTGGTGGTTCTGCTGATCCAAAGGTGTCTGAGCCCAAAGCATCACAGAGAATCACAACAGTTCTTTATGCCCGAGCCCCCATGGACTATGTCCATTCCCTCACTACTCCTGGTCAGTGTCCTGTGTCTGAATTCACTCACTACTGTTTAACTTCTGAAATACTATGTAGTGTGGTACGATCTATTGTTCTGAATTCAACCCAATTTGAACATGTGCACTATGTCACCCATTAATGGAACATTTCATGAAGAATATTAATGTGTTCTGATGATGAAAACTTTCATGATTTACAGACAAAAATATTTCAGCAATTTTTTTTTTCAATTGGCAAATTGATCAAATGCAATGCATTGTGGTCTATATTCACCAATCTAGTGAGCACTGATGCATACAGACTTCCTACAATCTGAAGATTGCGAGTGTGATTCCTGCCTTGCCCACCCATGTGTCCAAGTGTCCTTGGGCAAGACACTGAACCCCGTGGAGCCACCACCAGTGTACAACACACTGGTGGCGTACAACACACTGTTGTACACTACGTTTTTTTTCCTGGAAATAGCAGAAATGCATTATGGGAGCTAAACTTTGAATGATAGTATTTGTTGCACCATTTGTTAGTAGTGTATGTTCAGGCATGAGATTGCTATGCCGTGTCATTGAAGTTGTATGCAACTCAGACGCTTATTATGCAGCTTAATTATTGACCCAACGTACACCAGCCTATAACCACCATGATCAATGTGGGCTTCAGTGTATTGGATACTTCAACACATGGAAATACAAGACAGGAGCCAAACCTGTGATCTCTGGATCAGAGGTCGACCGTTCTACCTCTGCACCACTGCTGCCACGGTCTAAAAGGCTCAAACCTGTAGCTTTGTGGCGTCTTTCTGGAAACATTGTTCAGGATTTCACATTTTTGAAAGGTTTGCCTTGAAATTCAGAGGTATTAAAACTGACCATGGTTGATGCTGATCTTCCAGACAACCTTAAGGAGCGTCTGTATCCTGATATCCGTCCCCTAGTCGTGGTTTATTACCTGGATCAGGTGTGTCCAGCCAATCTGGACAGAGCAGCACATGTGGAAAACGTGCAGGAATGCCCGACAGCTCCTTGGATCCGTGGTGCGTTAGGGTTCAATGTCTCGTCCAGGCCGGTAAGGACCATTAGCCGCTTCTTTTATGCTCCCTGCAGAAGAATGACTGCCTTCCGTTCCCTCCTGCAGTATTTTCCCCCCAAGTAGAGATTTAAACCAGTGACCCGGCGGTCATATTAGCGTTGCACCGACTCAGCTCTACTGTCACCAAATTAGTCTCAATTTATGGCGGACCAACAGCGAAAAGCAGTTGCCTGTATCCCCGTAATCACCCCCGCGCTCGTGTTGTCTCCCACTCTTCCGGCCACACAGCTCAATTAATGAGTGAAACAAAAGGCGCAAACAAGGATGAATTACAAATTGTCCCTTTTCTTCATCCAATTAGGTGTAATTGATGAACGGCGGCCCGGTTTTAATGTTAAACAACGCCGGCCTCTGAGTTGTGGTCAGGTGAGAGCGCCGGAATTCCGCCATAAATCCTCATCCCTGTGCTTTATACCCTCCATTATCAGCCTGGCGGTGTGGTGTCTGGGCGTCGTCCTCCCGTTAACACTTCAGTGTAGGTGCTGCGGTGTGTTTTTGTTCAAGCGCTCCGCTCGGCTCCAACTGGCAGGCGGAACTTTGATGCGTGCCAGCAAACTGAAGCGGACCTGCCAATTAATCGTCTGTTGAGGACTCTCAATTAGGATATTCGGGCGGCTCCGAGATGTAGCGAGCACATTGCAGCACAATTAGGTCTTATTTCATTGAAATAGATGGAAAATTCAAAACAAGAAAACAAAAAAAAAGCATATAAATAAAATGATAATAAAGCCCTTTGGGCGGCATTTCAACCATGATACAAATGAGACTTGTAAATCAGTTTTTTATGAATTTAGTACGTAGGTAGAGTTGGGTTTTGCACCGTTTTGATGACACAGGAGAGGTCTTTTACAGAGTCCTGGAGTCAGAAACAGAAGTGATGAGAAGTTTGAAAGAGCTTTAGGTTTCAAAAGAGCTGCTGGAGGATAAGATAGAAGGAAGCTCGAGGGATCTGCAGGAAGTTTTACTCTTCAATATGAAATGAAAGATACTGAAACAAATTTGCAGTAAAGGTTGGTAACAAGGGGATGCACCGGGGCGTAATGGGCACACCAAGAGGGCCCGGGCTTGAATCCCAGCTGGGACAATTTTGTGTACATGTTCTCTTGTTCCTTTTTGTCAGTCACTTCAGTTTCAGGTTTATCATGACTCGCATCTGTCTTCATTGTGTTTAACCCTTTAACACCGGATCTCCAGTGTTTATACTCTGATTTACTGTAACTATTCAACCGTTATCAACATAATTCCAGTAGATTCTGAAGGAGAAA
Organism: Oryzias melastigma; assembly: GCF_002922805.2. NCBI lineage: Eukaryota > Metazoa > Chordata > Actinopteri > Beloniformes > Adrianichthyidae > Oryzias > Oryzias melastigma. The sequence goes on along the minus strand of NC_050518.1, from coordinate 20,532,067 downwards.
AGCGGCTCGTGCAAAAGTTACTCCCAACACTGCAGAAAACGTGAAAAAAACACAATCTCCCATCGCTAATCGTTAACCGTGTTAGCACACCAACTTTGTTAGCATTGTCGTATTGATGTTTGTTTTAGCAGCATCAGTCTGTTTTCATAAGTTTTTAGTAACTTGTGAAAAATGCACCGCTACATGTTAGCAGCATTAGCGTTTTCACAAGAACACCCCTCCAAAAAAAATATTGTGTACCTCCCAAAATCACTTTAACATCGGAAGCCACAACCAAAAATAATCTATATATAAGTCACTCCAGTTTATAGGGTTCAGTGTTGTAAAAATAAGGCTTTTAAGTGCGTCTTATAGTGTGGAAAATACAGTAATAGAACATCTTATCCACAGATAAACATGGTGGGAGTACTGCCATGGTCTGGGGCTGTTCTATTGTTTCAGAATTTGCATGATAAATCATAACAGATGGAAGCATAAACTTAAAGGTTTGCTTGAAAATTCTGAGATGGAAAGTTTTATCATGTGGTGTAGTGTCTGGGTTCTGGAGCAGCTCAACTATCGGACACTGTCAGGAGCGGGCGGGGGTAGACCCAAATTCCAGGAGATATTGGCCGTTTTAGGAGCAAGACCCCATCTGACAAAGTTTTAAAAAGAGTTACAAAGTGGCTAATAAGTCAAATAAATGTGGTGTTATGACTTCATACAGACTGATTGAGGCACTTTCAAGAACAAAAACCTCCTCCACATGTGAGAACCTCATTGTAAAAGAAAATAGGCTGAACCAATTATTTGATTCAAAGGGCTTTTCTTCAAGAAATTGTTGATTGACATGACAAAAGAAATGCACATTATTTCTGACTGTGTTCTTAAAAATCAGTTCACGTTCTGCATCATTGAAGGTGAGTCTATGAAAATGTCCTGATCCTTCAGAGATTTATGCAAACGTTAAAAAAGTTTCCTCGCCCCCTTTTTTGCTTTTGAGCCCTGAGTGTTCGGCGGCCTCCATTGTCTGCGCGCCCCTCCTTCGCCGTAGGAGCGGAGGCTTAGAGCAACGCTGCAGCTGCAGCCAGAGGCTTGAATTAATGCCACTTAGAAGCGCCACGCTCCTCCACCACATTAATGGCCACCTCGGGGGATGCTGGAGGCGAAACGTCCGTCACCCCAGAAGACCATTCTGGCGGCAGGTGCCTCATGAAGGCGTCAGCCCTCATTCCCCACCAGCCCCTCTTTTTCTGATGGTTTGATTAAAATTATGCAGAAGGCGGATAACGGCTAGAAAATAAGGCTATCATTTGTTGTGGTTTGTGCATCAAAATACACCCTTGGGGATCACATTAAACCCAATGGTCTGTTTTAATTTGAATGGACGAGGAGGTTTGATGTTGCTAAACACTTTTAAGAGAGAAAAAGGTCAAAACAACCAGAGATGATGAAAACCTGCTGGGATTGTTGACTTCAGAAGGAAGGCGCCTCCTGTTTCACTGGTAAACATCCAAAGGAAAGACATTGAGAGAGTGGACTCCAGTATCTGGATGTTCTTCTCAATGATGGACTGAACTAGACGACTAACTTGGATGTTGTGTACAAGCAGGGTCAGTCGACTCCACCAGTTGAGACTTGGGTTTTTGGAGTTTGCAGATTTCCGATCATCTTCTGATCTTTTGCAAATGATTATGTAGTTTTGCCAAAACACTTTTCTAGAACATAGTTTCTGTAGAGCAGCTGTGGTTCATTTGAAATTGACCACAAGACAGGACTGTTGGCATGGACCAAGACCATCTCCACTTCATACCACTACATACCAGCTTACAGCCCCTCACAACCCCAACCTAACATTCCTGGTGCAACAAAAATGGCGAGCTTTTGGAGCTATCAAGACGCACCGTTCTGAGCCATGCTGGCTCAGATGAGGAAAATAAAGACATGTGTGGATCTAGTCATCTACAGGTGGAGACATCAGAATGGAGCGGAGCCCACCATGCAGAGTTATGGAAAACGTTGCTAAAATACTAGATTAGCTCAGAATTCACTCTTAAAACCTAAATGCCAAATTAGCCAAAAAAGTTAAAACTTTGCTAAAATACTAGCTTAACTCGGAATTAGCTCTGAAAACCTAAATAAAATGCCAACTTAGCCAAAAAAGCTAACAGACTGCTAAAACATTAGCTCAAAAATCCTCAGTAAAAGCCAAACCAGCCAAAAGATTCTTACACATTGCTAAATACTAGTTTAGCTCCAAATTAGCCCAAAAAACCTCAGTAGATGCCAACTTAGCTAAAAAGGCTAAAACATTGCTAAAATACTAGCTTTACCCAGAATTAGCTCCTAAAACCTAAATAAATGCCAAATTAGCCAAAAAAGCTAAAATGTCGCTAAAATATTAGCTTAACTCAGAATTAGCTCTTAAAACCTAAATAAATGCCAAATTAGCCAAAAAGCTAAAATGTCGCTAAAATATTAGCTTAACTCAGAATTAGCTCTCAAAACCTTAAATAAATGCCAAATTAGCCAAAAAGCTAAAATGTCGCTAAAATACTAGCTTAACTCAGAAGTAGCTCTTAAAACCTTAAATAAATTCAAAATTAGCCATAAAAGCTAAAACTTTGCTAAAATACTAGCTTACCTAGAATTAGCTCTTAAAATCCAAATAAATGCTAACTTAGCCAAAAAAACCTAAAACGTTGCTAAAATACTAGATTGACTCAGAATTCACTCTTAAAACCTAAATGCCAAATTAGACAAAAAAGTTAAAACTTTGCTAAAATATTAGCTTAACTCAGAATTAGCTCTTAAAACCTAAATAAAATGCCAACTTAGCCAAAAAAGCTAACAGACTGCTAAAACATTAGCTCAAAAATCCTCAGTAAAAGCCAAACCAGCCAAAAGATTCTTACACATTGCTAAATACTAGTTTAGCTCCAAATTAGCCCAAAAAACCTCAGTAGATGCCAACTTAGCTAAAAAGGCTAAAACATTGCTAAAATACTAGCTTTACCCAGAATTAGCTCCTAAAACCTAAATAAATGCCAAATTAGCCAAAAAAGCTAAAATGTCGCTAAAATATTAGCTTAACTCAGAATTAGCTCTTAAAACCTAAATAAATGCCAAATTAGCCAAAAAGCTAAAATGTCGCTAAAATATTAGCTTAACTCAGAATTAGCTCTTAAAACCTTAAATAAATGCCAAATTAGCTAAAAAGCTAAAACTTTGCTAAAATACTAGCTTACCTAGAATTAGCTCTTAAAATCCAAATAAATGCTAACTTAGCCAAAAAAACCTAAAACGTTGCTAAAATACTAGATTGACTCAGAATTCACTCTTAAAACCTAAATGCCAAATTAGACAAAAAAGCTAAAACTTTGCTAAAATACTAGCTTAACTCCGAATTAGCTCTTAAAACCTAAATAAATGCCAACTTAGCCAAAAAAGCTAGCAGACTGCTAAAACAGCTCAAAAATCCCCAGTAGAAGCCAAACCAACCAAAAAATTCTGACACATTGCTAAACACTAGCTTAACTCCAAATTAGCCCAAAAAACCTCAGTAGATGCCAACTTAGCCAAAAAAAGCTAAAACTTTGCTAAAATACTAGCTTAACTCAGAATCAGCCTAAAAAACATCAGTAGCAGTCAAAGAATATGCAAAGTTTTTCTTATATTTAAGAAAGGCATGAGTCAATCAACCACCTCTGAAGGTCATCCAAAGGGGTAGAAAGTGCTTCATGGGGGCTTTTGCCAAAAGTGAATATTACAGTATCATCTGCATACATGCGAACTTATAGCCTTAAGCTAACATTAGCGGCACAAAAATGGTGATGAGCGATATTGGATCAATCCAGTTGTACAGCTTTGAACCAGAAGCTGCTACAGCACGAGTGTTGAACGCTCATCATGTTTCACTCACCTAAACATGAGCGGGCCAGAGTGTGCACAGGGGGAAAGGAGACTTTGGAACACCCGTTTCAGTAGATGCATCATATGTCTTAGCATTTTCAAGCATCCGGTTTTCTGATCCAAAGTGATTTGAATGAAGAGATGCACAGAAATTCAGTTTTAATTGCACATTCTTTGACATAGGTCCTCTACTATGAGAAAAATGCTGTAAGTACATGTTAAAAACATTTAAAAAAGACTTTTAAACGTAAAGCATACTCTTGTTGCTTTAGCTCACATATTCTGGTATTAAAACTAGGTACGCATCTTTACTTTAAATTTTTTTTCTTTAAAGGTTTCATGTTTTTCTAACTCCCCCTGAACAAAAGCAGATAACGTCCAGGCCTCACGTCTTCCAGTTCATCCTTGTTTTGATGCCTGACAAACCGTTGACGTCAGAACCACACAGAACATTAAAACGACAGCAGTAGAAACACTAAGTGTTTGACTCTTTTTTCAAATCTGCAAACACAAATACAAGTAGCTGACACTTTTTCACAGCTGTAAAAGCAAGAGCAGAAAGGCAAATGATTGCAGTGCGTTCAATGAAATGGTTGTTCTGACATTTTTCATGGTTTGTTGTTCTCGTTTGGACGTCAGGGATCTCTTCTTTTTGTAATCTAAAGTTTAAAGGTCTTTTAATGCTAAAACAGATGACAACTGGATGGTGTTTAGATAACTTTGATCTTTTGTGTTTTTTTGCTCTCCTGCTTTTTAAGATGCTGCAGTAGAGCTTCTTTCCTCTACTGTCTGTCCTTTTTTCCCCCCACACTGGGACAACATCAATTATTTACCTTTTTTTCCCCACCATGTTAGAAAATGGACATGAAGTTTGAGTCCAAGTTAAAAAGGTAAACTCTGTATGTGGGAGCTGACACAGCCGTCAGAAGCCATCCTCCTCCAAACGGAGACGTCTCTGCTTTCCGATTCTGTCCTGTTTTACAAGTGGGCTAACACGGAGCTCGGGGACTCCCAACGTTAGGTCACATAAATGAACTGATGATGCATTTTAGAGACCCCCCCCAGCCCCCGGAGTCCTACCTGAATGCATTAAAGGAAATATGGAAAACGAAGCTGCAGGTTTAATGGTGACGAGTGTTCTGGAACAGCAGGGGGCGTGTCCTCTGAGGCTCCAACCAAACCAATACTCCATGTCGCTGATAATATTGGGGTTTTGGCCAATTCAAAGGACAGTAAAATGGGTGATGTGGAGGAATGGATGAACTACATCCTCCATCTCTGGCGGAAACCACATCCACTCTGTGAAGGAATCTCATTCCTGACATCTATGTCCATGACTGCCTCTTCAGCCGCCACCACTCCTGAGGATAAGGGTGAAGACAGGAACACGGTTTAGCAAGTGAAATAGGAGCTCTGTCTTCATATTCAGCTCTCTCCTAACCACAGCGGGTTTCTATAAAGTTAGTTTTACTGCAGACTGGTTGACTCTTTATTACAGCTAGACAGTAGAAGGAATCCCAGGAGCAGGAGGAACTAAAGTAGGGCAGTAGAAAGTTCATCCATCCATCTTCCTTGCAAGTGAATCCCTTTTGGGGGTCACGGGGTTGCTGGAGCCTATCCCAGCTACTGTTGGGTGAAAGTGGGGTACAATGTGGACATGATACGGGTCCATCGCAAGGCCACACAAAAAAAAAAACAACAAAAAACAAAGCTACAGCTAACAAGTTGACCATATGGTCCGGCCCACGTGATATCAAACGGGTTTAATGTGGAACCAAAGTTAGTTTGACACCACTCCTTCTTGGTAAGGAAAACTCATAAAAAACAGATTCTGGTGAAAAAAAAGAAGAAACCTCATGGATGTCCACATGAAGGAGGGGGCGTGGGACGAGCCAGAGGCGAGGTCCACTTCAGAATCACCCAATCCAAGATCACACTCCATAGGTTAATTCGTAGTCTTAGATAGTTCCTAAGTGAATCTTTGACACTGAAATGGACTGGTGACGTGTTCATGGTGTGTGCAGCCTTTGACCAACAGTTGCTGAGATCAAACCCCCCCCCCCAAATCAGTGTCTTGCCTGTCCCAAGCCCAAATCCAGAGGGTATAGTTTACAGCAGGGTGGTCAAACGTGTCAATTTAATTCGGCCCAGTCATGAACTAAAAGAATAAAATGTTTTTAGCCCATTCCTGTGGATAGTTTTGGTTCTGTAAAGAAATGACTGCAATGTGCAATTCCACCTCTAGGGGGAGTACAGTAAAAGCAGCCAACGCAAGAAAAGATTTTTTGGACATTTCTTTGTATTTTGCAAACTTGTATGACATTGTGAAATGTGTTGCTACACAGGATTTGAATCCTGATTTTGACAGCCTGGTGAAGGTCAGAGTTTCAGGTGAAAAAGCGAGGGTAACTCCAAATTCTTAAGTTCACAAATGATTGCAAATTAATTTAGTTTAATTTTTCACTGATTTCCACATTTATATTTTAGGCAGGGTGTTGATTTTTTTTTCTATAGCTCCCTCTTGAGTTTACTATCAGGATGATCACCATGTCAGATGTAAAATATTCAATCTGTGTAAAATGGAATAAACCATTAAAAAAAAAAAAAAAGTGAAATCCATTTTGTTTGAAATCCATTGGTCTCTGCGAAGGAAAGTGTAGTAAGTGATTCGGCTACAAGGTTGTTTTTCCACCTGATTAAAAACAAAGTTACCGCTAACAAGTTGACCATAGTTCATTTTGCTCTTATGTTTCTGGTCCGGCCCACTTGAGAGCAGAGGGTTGAGTGTGACCCCTGAACCAAAATGTGTCTGACTTAGAGGAATAAAACACTCCACAAACTCTCAGCTCCCACCCGATAACCCTCCTTCCACCCTCTAGTGGGGTTGGCTAAATCCCGGCCTGGCTGGGATAGGCTCCAGCAACCACATGACCCCAAAGAGATCCAGAGTGTTCTGAAAATGGAAGTTTTGAAATAAAACAAAGACTCAAACTTTGTTTTCTATGACCCCAACTCTTGTTCAAATTTGGCTTCCCTGCCAACAAGTAACAAGTGGTTCTTTCATCCAAGGATAAGAGCGCTGGAAAGCACTCGACTAAAATTACTGCCCGACTGTTGAAACGACTGGTGTTGTTTTAAAGGTTAAAACATGCTCTTTTACTTTTTTATTTTGTATTTTTAGCATCAGCACATCTGTGGTGTCGATTCCGGCTTTTACATGTCGCATAAAATGCAGCACAAAAGGACACAAAGCCTCCTGTGTAATTTGATTACTCCTCACGGACGCCTGTGAGGAGCCGCTGTAGATGTAGAAGACGTCGCTGGTGTTATGCAAGCGCTCGCTCTGCATCAGCAGACTGGCCTCATTTGAGGGCTTTGGGGTGGGAGGGGTTTTGGACCAAACAAAGCCTCCACGAGAGGATTACAAATGATCTCATCCTTCACTGAGACTTTATCTTTGTCGTAGGGTTGGAGCCAAAATGTATTTTTGAACTGTGGCTCAAAGCCTCAGCGGGGTGGAGGGAATGCCGAACTGAGCACGGCGATGTGAGACCTTTGTGTTGTGTTGGGAGCGACATAAATTTATTTTTTCAAATAAACCTTGATTTCAGTAGAGTGGCTGTTTCCCTCCTTTACTTTCAGAAAACTCATTCTCTTGTGTGATATTTACAAAGTTTTCAAAGAAATTCACCCTGGATGATTTATTTATTTTTTGGGGGTGTGCAATTTGAATCGGAAAGGGTAAGAGTGAGTAACAGCTTTTTACCCACAACAGTGTGCAGCGAAGTGCTCATTTGCAAAGGCGTCAGTGCTGTTAAATTGTTATTATTTGGGGATTTTCGTGACCAACCAAAGTCCAGCTCTGTGGGGCGTCTCGAGCCGTGCCGCGGCGTGCCAAAGGACGGAGGCGAAAGGTCTGCGTGACATCCGGCTCACAAAAGCTCTCGCGGGCAGCGGTTCTGAAGAACAGCGATGCTGAAGACCCACTCAAAGATCACATGTGGCCTCGTTTTACAGAAACCTGCAACTCAAACGGAATTTAGCAAAAACAGAATCGAGAAATGTTGCAGATGTTTGAGGAGCCACTCTAATGAAAATTGTGGGGTTTTTCTTTTGTTCTTATGGGATTTTTCTGATGATGGAGGACACATTTAAAAAAAATAGCTTAAATTTACATTTCTGAGTATTTCTTCATTCAAATTGTCAGGAGAAGATGAGAAAAAAATGCCACCTTGCTGCTCTGCTCCATTCCGATGCATCCACTTGTGGGCGTCTAGATCCATGAACGTCTTCGTTTTCCTCGTCTGAGCTGGAATCTGGATCTAAACTGTACGGCTGGATAACTCTCACCATTCATGCTGCACCGCTAATGCTATGGGGGACGGGAAAGGGGGGTGGGTCAACGGTCCTGCCCACAACTCTGAGGTGAAACCCTAAGGAACTATACTGCCGCTCTGCAGAAACTATGTCCCTGAAAACAACATAGGAAATATCCTACACTTTAATAAATCCTTTCAAAAATAAGATTTTAAAAACTTTTCAGAACTATCAGCTTTTAAGCTTTTAAATACAAATAAACTGTAACTGTCTAACAGTTTAGTGTTCAAGCTGAGCTTCAAATGGGACAGAGAACGTTGATCGTTTTGTGTGTTTCAAGTCAATTTTAACAAGTGTTCAAATTTGTATAACTACACCCGTTTACCTCGAGAAAAAGCTGCAGAAATGCAGCTTTTCTCTGTGAATCAGCTGATAAGCTGTTACGGTATGTCAAAGAGGAAAAAGTCTGAAAGTTTAAAACGGGGAGTTAAGGTCGAGGACTTCCGGCCGAGGATTCT
>NC_050518.1:20522639-20523285 GCF_002922805.2 Oryzias melastigma | reverse complement strand
TGGACGTCGTATTTTTTCTCTCTGGTCAGATTCTCCTGTTTAAAACAGTGATAACCAATAACTGGGAAGGTTATTGGTTATCACTGACACTTAAGTAAGAGGACCGTCACTTTGCTCTGCAGAATTGAGGAGAAAGCTAAGAGTAAGTAAAGTAGGAAAAGAAAAACTAACCAAGAGCAGATTATCAACTAAGAAAATATCACATTTGCAGGTTAAAACTTATAATTGGTAAAAATGAAAAACAAAATAAGATTTTGATGATTTTCCAAGTTGAAATAAAACTAATTTGAGTGAAAAAAATAATAAATTATTGTTTACAGACTTTTTGTCTTGAATGAGACTCTGATGTGAGATATCAATCAATCAAATTAAATCAAATTAATCAATCAATTAATTAATCAATTATTTTATGAGCACCTTTGATTGACATACTGTAGAACAAAACATGCTTGACATTAATTATATAATCACATCTAAAAAAAAGTTAAACTATTGTAAAAATAGTTTAAAACAAAAAAAAGACCAGACTAGATTAAAACAAAAACAAAACAAAGAATAAAATCAACTCAACCTGTAGAAATGATTAAATTAAGGATGCACAAACTTATTTTTCCCTGTCAGGAAATATACTTAAATATCAATACCA
>NC_050518.1:20485700-20522594 GCF_002922805.2 Oryzias melastigma | reverse complement strand
GGTTTTTTTTGTGGGTGGGGGGGCTTTTTTATCACTAATTCTCTCCCAATTTGGAATTAAACTGTGAGTGGTAATTAAAAGCCACAGCTCACCGCTCCTTTATAAACATTACAAACAGCACGTTTGTTGTTCTGACAGCGAGAATTCTACTTCCTGTGGGAGGCGGAGCCGTGCCTTCCTCATGGTTCTATTTAAAGCTCAATTATCCCTGCAGGAATTTTTCCTCCAACCGATAATCGCCTTTGCACGCAGTCAGCTGCCCACTATGAAAATGTTTCCACGTTATTGAGCATCTCTAGAAGAAATAGTACTTCTTTGACATTTATAAAAAGATCATTAATTAAATGTAACTGAGGTAATATAATTTGTTACTTCCCACCTCTGGTAATATCTTTCACTTTAGTGGACATCAATTCAAGCACGCTTTGATCTGATTGGCTGAAACATCCGCCACACAACATTGCTTTTTAGTTTTTGAGGATGTATAACAAACTCAACGAGTTTTTTTATTCTTGCTCATCCTTTAAGTTTAAGAGCTTGATTTGCATTCTTAAGTGAAGCTTTCACCGGCAGAAGACAGAGCCGGCTTTTACTCAGAGTGCATGATGGGATCCGCATTCGTAATGAATTATATCAGATAAAATGATTTGATGCATCCAAATATTTTTACACTTAAAAAGCCCTCTACATCCAATCCAATATTTCTTTTTACTTTGGAAGAGTCGCTTAAAAATTACTCAAAACTCCGAGGGGAGTTTTGCTTTTTAAATGAGTTCAACAGGGTGATGTAAAAATAAATGCCTGAAAGTGGCGGTGACAGACTCGACCTCTTCGCTGGTGTGGCTGCATTAAACTCTGAAAAAACAGCTTACCAGCACACTGTGGCTCACATCTGGTCCTGCCGAAGACAAACAGTTTTACAGTAAACTGTTAAAGCCACGCCCCTTTTATTGACACCATTGACTGTATATAAGACTGGCTTACATTGAAAAGAAGTCCATTCTGAAACTGCATACATGGAGGCATCTGATTGGTCAGTTTATAACTTAAACTACAGAAAAAAATGTAAAAAAAATTTGGATCATCAAGAACATTTCTTAAAAAAGGATCAAAGCAAGAATGGTTATTGTAATAAATGACTGAGTAAAAGCTTTTTATTTAAATCTATGGGATTTCGGCTTCTTCAGACCAACCTGTACTTCCTGTTTGGAACACGACGGGGGAGGGGTCACATATGGTCAGGAACCACAATGTAACGTCTCTTGCTGTCTTTTAATTAGCTCCGCGCTTAAAGACCCACTCCAATAATAATCGTCTTTTTTGTGTTTTTTTCATGTTCTTGTTGCATTTTTCTCATCGTAGACTATCTATATAAAATAATTTATGATTAAAACTGCGTTTTTGAGTATTTCTTAATTAAAATTGCGTTGGATCAGAAAACCAGATGCTAGAAAAACCCAGGTCAAATGACAGAACTACTGTCTGGGCATGCCACGGTCTGTCTGACCACTCCACCCCTTGTTCACCACTCATTCCTTCTCCTCGTCTGAGCTGGCCTCTTTAAACTGTTTCGCTGGATTGATCCAAGATTACTCTCCTTTATTTTTGCACCGCTAATGCTAGCTTGGAGCTCGCGTCAGTTCACAAACAGAACCCCCAGTGACTAGGAAGGGGGTGGGGTGCTCTGTGTCGACAATCCCGCCCACAAGTCAGAACTGTATTTCTAATGAGCTCCGCCAGGCTGCATTGTGCTCTAGGTGAAAAACGTATTTGGCGCCTCCTACAGGGTTCTTGGATGCAGATGTTCCAGCTTGGGCTCAAACTGGAACACTCTTTTTTTTTTTTTCTTCTACTTTATTGACAAATATTGACACACCACAATACACCCAATAACTACATTTTCACATTTGCCAAGAAAATGAACGAAACATTAAACAAAGTCATAACTGCAAAATAAATCAGGTAAAAAATAAAAATAAAAGTAAAGGATACTGCTAAAGTTTCAAATGTGACCATGCTTCAACAGCTTTTTGTTAGTGAAGGTTTCAATACTCTTTACCTACAGAGTCATTTAAACAAACTTGGACACTCTGAGTTACTAGACAAATCCACTGACTGCAGCACCGTTCAGCTAATAGTGAGGAGGAAAGTTGGGGGATTTAAACTGTTCAAGGTGTTAAAAAAAAAAACAACAACGCTGGTTAATTTACACATTTTTATTTTTATTAATTTGCTGGTTTTATTTCATCCAGACGGGACGTCATGTAAATATCAATTAAGAGACATTATTAATCGGTTAATTGATGTCTTTTAATTGTCCTTTGTTGTGCACGTGGTTGTGTGACCCTGCAACAGACGATTGATCTTTTCAGAATTTGCCCCACCTTCACCTTCACCCAACAGTAGTTGGGACAGGCTCCAGCAACCCCATGAACATGAACATGAAGACAGGATTACTGATGTAAAGCTGTGTATCATCAGCGTAGCTGTGAAGGTCAACGCCGTGTCTTCCATGTTGTAGCGATGTGGTTGTTAGCTGTTTTCAGCAAATTAGCCTCAGGTTTATGAAGAGAATTTTAGACAAACGTCCAGCAACAGGTTTGGTGATGAAGCTGCAGAAGAATCACAGTTTAGTTGGACAGTATGCAGGACACTCGAGGCTTGGATTTTGTGCGTAGACCCCGCCCACTTAGACAGCAGACCTCAGAATGTTACGAATGTTAAACCACAGGAACTTTTTGTTGTGGAGTTTTCTCAGTTCTGACGTTCAGTGAGAAGAACTCACAAAGCACAGCAGTTGAAGAACAACATGTTGTTTTTATTGCTGTAAAGGTGTTTGTGTTTCTTTTTTGGCTTAAAGTAAATTTAGAATATTATGCAAATGAAACATATGTTTCTCCACAATGTTCAGTCTTTACACGCAGAACTCTGCCCTCACCGATGGTACACAAACGGATTACTCACACTCAAACCAATTGTTTTAAACACACTCTTGACTTGTTAACATGGTTTTAAAATCAGCTTCACGACAGACTCAGCTTCAGTTTTGTCCTCCATGAAGCAACACAAACAAACGTTTTGATTGTGTTTATGTCTAAAATTCATAAACTCAATCCACTGATGTCTGACAACAAAAAAACAAGTCTGAATAAACACAATTGCTGTACACGACAGAATATGACAGAGGATAAGGGCCACCATGACAGTAAAATAAAATAAAAAACGAGAATGAAGGAACAAAAGTATTGAAAAAAAAGTAAAACATTTACGAGAATAAAGTTGTAAAAGTATAAGAAAAAAGTAAAAGATTTACGAGAATAAACTTGTAAAAATGTAATAAAAAAGGAAGAAAATGTACAAAAATAAAATCATTAAATTATTAGAAAAAAAGTCAACATTTTATGAGAATAAAATCCTAAAATTATAAGTAAAAGAAGTCATAATTTTACAAGTAAAAGCACTATGCTCTCTCTCTCAATCTAAAAGATAATAATTGTGCACAGGAGACAAATGCATGAATTTAATCAAGTGAGAGTTTTGATAATCATCCCTTCGGTAGCGCCCCCCTGTGGCCTGCTTTCAAATGATTAGCGCCGGGTTCACACGGTAAAGCAGAATGCACGGAATCTGCTTCACCTCCAGTTCACACCTAATGCGTATTTTTTCGTAAAGGCGCTTCTGCTCAGCTGTGCTTATTTAGAGCTTCTACAATTAATCTTGACTTGTCTCCAAATGCTCTCTGCCTCTCTCTTGTTGAGTGTTTTTAGACACTTAAGCCACACCCCCCGCTCCATAGTCAGCCCACTAAACTGATCTGTGCGTGTGTTTATTTTTGTGTTTACTGTATTTTCATCTCTTTAGATACAAAATCATATTTGTCAATAGCGGTATTTTATTGTAAAAAGTTGGTTATATTTTGAAAATTGACCAGATTTTCTCGTGTGTCGTGGTGTCACTTCCTGTCAGGATTGATGCGGATCGTTCGTGGCTTGCAGAAAAAAAATGACCAGACGGCGAAACGATCACTGCATTGTGCGAGCCGGCCGCGGTGGACGGCGTGTGAACTACACCATAGGTTACCAAGGGCGCCATTCCGTGGTTCTTCCGTGCCCAGTGTGAACCCGGCGTGAGATTCCTTTACAAAAGGCCAGAAGATCCTGTGATAATTTCAGACATTAACACAGAATTTGACTTTTAGAGCATTTTGAAAACATGAAAGTTGGATTTTTAGCTCAGAAACCTTCCAAAATCCATAATAGATATCTAGAAATTTGTTGTACAGTTATGAATTGTGCAGCAAACCCTTTTTTTTCAAATGTGGACAGTCTCCCTCTGGAGCAGCAGCAGTGAAACCCCAGAGAGCTTTACTTTTCTATTGTACATTTCTGTGATCATGTTACTTCACCTCCTCTACCTTAATCACATTTGTCTATTTTATTTTATTTTTCACACAAAAGCTCATCAGTGAAGATTTTCCAGAAGCACAAAGATGAAAAAATTACATTGTTGATGTTTTAGGGTCATCAAGGTAGAAACATTTGTGTGAAAGTGTTTGTCTTTCAATTAGTCTGTTGTGAAAGTGACACAAAAACAACCGTCTCTGCTCACTTGATTATCCTGATTTATGGTTTTCTCCCCGTTTTCTCTCCTTTATCGGGGTTTCCTCCGGATATGCTTCCAAACGCGCCTCGTCTGAAACAAATCACTTCTTTAATTTTGCTCTCAGCCAAGCAAAGGAAGCCTCGTCCCGCAGACCGCAATTAACCCCAAACAATATCAGCCTCTCCTCCGGGGGAGAAAGCAAGCCGATCCGCAGCTTTATTTTGCTGCTACCTCCCCCCACCATAATCCCCAAACATCTCCTGGCATTTTGGTGGTAAGGTGGAGGTGGGCAGCTTTTTAAGGGTGATAGATGGAGCTTAGTTAGAGGCTGCTGCAGCGTCCTGCAGTGACACAGTCGTCTTCCCCTGAGAGTCTTAGTTTAGAGTTCCTCTGAAGACTTTTGTTTTTTCATCTGGATTCAGAGGAAAGTTTTTTCACCCATAATTCAGAGTAATATTGAAGTCTGAATTATGATTCAATTTACAATTTAATTTAAAGAATTGCAAAACAATCTTACATTTTTAAAATGAGACCTTTTTAACTAAAGCAAACTCAACTGTATTTTAAATTGTCAGGAAATTTTGGTAGCATCATTTTAAAAAAGCACGACTTTGGTTGTGCTTTTTGAAAATCAATTTTGCAATTTAGAATTTATTTTACATTAAAATAAATAAATGAAGGCAAAATTAATTGCATTTTCAATTGTATTTGGATTTTGGTACCATAATTATTGGGAATTTGGTCATTTTTTTATGACAATATACTTTGTTATTTTTAACTAAATATTAAAATAATGAGAAATGATTAAACTAATGTTTGTTTTGTAATTCAATTTAAACTAAACTTGAATTTTTGGGGGGATTTTAATTCGTAGTGGTGTTTTTGTGTCAAAATTAAAAAAAAGAATTGCATGATAAATTTAATAATAATTATAACAACATTTCTCTGACCCAAAATTCAAATTAAGAAGTCATCAGGGTGGGGCCCACCCCACTAAATGTACTTAGTCTTTTCCAAATGTGAAAAATGTAATATTTCAAAGACTATTGAACTTTCTTGCAAATTGCATTTTATTTGATCAAATTAGAAACTGAATTGTCAATTCAGAATTGAATATTGCTTTGAGTTATGGGTGAGAAAAAAAAAACTCATGTTACATTTTTAGGGGAAAACTAACCTCTTCGTACCCCCCCAACAAATAGGTTTTATTTAATTTTACAATTTTAATTTTACAAAGGGACATCAAAGTAATAAAAAGGTAAAAGTATTAAAAGTAATAATAATAATAAACTCTGGTTTGTATCTGGTGCTCAGCAGATAGTTATCATAACTCTTAGCAAATATAGTAACCAGAATTTTTTTTATTTTTATTTTTTAGAAAAAAACGTGACAGTAACTGGTGTTCACCCACCAGATAGTATTTGGTGCAAACAAGATAGTCAACAAAAAAAGAATGTTTTTCTCTCTACTTTATTTTTTTTTATTTATTTTGATTACTGTAATGTCTCTTTAGGACAGGGGTGTCAAACTCTATCGCACAGGGGACCAAAATCTAAAACACACCTTAGATCACAGTCCGTAGACATTTATTGAACACACTAAAACTAAAATGTTTACATTTTAATAACGTAACATCCTAACATTAATATGAGAAAAAAAACCAGTCAGGAATATTATTCCAGAATAAATTACCTTAAACAGTAAATAACTTTCAATATTTTACTCTCCATGAAAATATATTTTGTCAAAATTATACAAGTTAGAAAAAAGCTGAAGATAAAATTGGGCAATTAGTAACGCTAAAATAAAATGATCTGGAGGGCCGGATAGAATTACCCAGGGGGCCAGATCCGGCCCCCGGGCCTTGACTTTGACACATTGCTTTAGGGAATCCATTTATAATTGATCAAATAAAACTTTATTTATAAAACACTTTTCATACAACAGTAATGTAAAGTACTCTAAAGGCTTAAAACACACGAAATTCCCTCAACTCCCCCGACCCGCCCCCACACTCAATATAATAAAACATAAAGTGGCGCATAAATAAAATGTAATGTAAAAATTACAATAGATTTTAGAAATAAATGAAAGCATCTACCAGAGTGGATATATATATTTTATTTTATTTTTTTTATTACAAATGGAATGGTGGTAATCCCTAATTTATAGACCAAATTCTTGTAGGGACGTCTCATCCGTTCCACTGACAGAGAGAAAACGGGGAGACTAAATCAATAACATGAAGTAAAATATGATCACTTTTCTGGAACAAATGTTTTCAGACTTTTTAGGTTTTAGAAATATTTCTAGACAGACACAAAAACACCAGAAAACACACAAAATGCTGCAAAATAGATTTGTAATCTTAAAAAAATGATCAAAATCTCCTAATTGAGACTGACTTAAGGCACAAAAATATGATGACATACAAGAAAAAATCTGAATATTTAAATAACCAGTTTGAAGATAAACGACTACAGAGTCTTTTCAAACAAGTGGGGGCCCTTCAGTCTGTCGTTGCCTGAGGCTCTGCTGTCTTCTCCTGTCTTTAATCTTTTAATACGCCACCTACAGACCGATCCATGAAACAAACCAAACTAATGCATCATGGGAATCACACGTGATTTAAAAGTTGCCTCATCACTCAGTTTTTGGGTTTTTTTCTGCTGTGGGGAAAGAAAATGATCAAAATCAAAGGGCAAGACATTTAAATTGAAAAGAAAATGTAATTCTGAGTGGAAAACACAAACAGTCACACTCATAAGTATCCATTGGTTAGTGTGATTGTCCTTCATGGATCTCAGTAATTGTGAAGTTGTTCTCGTGATCTACTCTCACACATTCTGTAACCTTAGACAACTAGTTAAACCAGGGAAAAGAGCAAAAGACACATTAAATCCAAAAGTCTAAATGGCAAAAAGAAAGTAGGAACAGCAAAAAAACAAATTACAAGCAAGTCAGAAAATGTTGTTTGGATGGTTTTTCTATTATTTATTCCTAGACTACAAAGTAGGGATTTTAGTGGTTCGTTGTGCATAAAAAGACTCAATAACTTTTGACTTTATGAGTCCTCGTTTGAAGCTGCCCAAGAGAAAGGAAAATAAAGAAAATCAAAAACTATAATCGAATATGGTTTCTTCCTAAAGAAAAGAATTTAAGCACCGTAACAGATGAAAGTGTATTAAAAATATCTGTTTTTATTTCTCTTATCCAATATTTTTCGTTTTAACCCTGGAGAATCCATTGAGTCAACTTTATTTTTTTGTGTTTTATTTTTTTAGTTTAATCACAGCTTAAATCAAACATAAAAGTACCAAAATGTTGCAGTTCCTTTCATGTCCACTAGGGACTGATTTTAAAATGGAGACATTTCTAAAGCGACTCCCATGTTTAGAGAAAACTCTTTGTTTTGGCGGATCAAACTCAAGTCATCTTTAGGTTTTTGCCCCTCGTATATAGGAGGTCGTCCACTCAGTGAATACATCTTTATAAAAATAAAGGTGTGTTTATGTGTTACACGGCTCCATATCACAAGATATGTGTGTTTTTGCCACGTAGATGTTCTTTAGTTATCAGTCACCTATCCGGTAAAAAATTCTGGGTAGTTTGGTTCCATAAAATCTTTTTCACTATTTTACTGGAAAACCTCAACAATTTGATAGAAAATCAGTTGGTGAAAAACATCACCATCAGCCTCTGACACGTTCTGTAAAGGAGGTGAGACTCACCGTGAGGTGTCCTTTCTGTCTCAGTCAGAGCGCTCATGCAGAACCAGGCAAGGCTTTGCATCGCAATAAAAGAAATTAAACTTTAGAAGAAGTCTCTCATCCTTTCTTGAGCTTTTCTTTATTTTACTTTGCTCTCAGATTTTCATTTAAAGAGACTACATCATTATTGAATTATGAATTTATTTTTCTGTTTTTTTCTATTTAGTTGCATTCCATTAAAATAGTATTGCGATAGTTGTGATAAAACTTATTTAATGGTTATTTTTATAGGTATGTAAACCTTTTTCTGAACAGATAAAGATTTCAGAGAAGCTAAGATATTCAACATGAATCAGGGGCGGAGCTACAGGGGCCATGGGGGGGCATCTGCCCTACCAGCTAAAGGCTTTTACCCCCCCCCCCCCAATTTTTGAGTCAATAACTATTACTTAATATTGACCCAGTTTACAATCAAAATAAAATTTCAAGTTACGACTTTAAATCTAATATATTTACAAGAAACATTTGTATATGTATGATTTTTTAAAATCGTAGGGTTAAATTTACGACTATTTTCTCATAAATTTTCATAGCAACCTTTGATGATGTCATCTATTATCTACTATTATTCCCTAATTCTCCGTTTGAAGGGCTAAATGTTGGGGTAGGGAGAAGATGTAGGGGAAGAATTCAGATTTGGCCTCTGTCTCACTTCCTAATTTCTAACAATCAGGTACACACAACGAACACACACTCACCATTTGGGTTTCTTGTACAGTGCACAGCGTTTGTGGAGGGGTTGAAAAAAAAAAGAAAAATCCGTATGACAGACCTTCTACATCCCCCATACGTACCCTTACATCCTGATTAACCCCACATTTACACTGGTCGTCTACGGTGCATCTCTGTCGTGTGGAGAGCCCGTCCCATGACCGTCACTTTTCATTGGCTCCCTTAGGAGTGGTTTGTCCCGCCGCTCCCATGTTGAGCACTTAGTCTCATCTTCACTCATCAAGAACTTAAGCAATCAGGCACTAAGCCCTCTCCTCCCCCTTTGAGTCCTTGTTTAATGCATGTTTAGTGTCATAAATTATGGTAATTGTCTGGAAATGGACACTGGTGTTATCTGCTGTGTTAACGTGAGTTATCTTGAGGGGAAATCACCTTTAATACTAAATAAAATTGTATCAAGTTTTATTTTGAAAGTTCAACACAAGTTTTTACTTTGAAACCTTGACCTGTTTCCCGTTTCTCCGACGTTTTGACATTGACGGACTGAAATAGAAGTCCTGCATAAAGGTGGCGTTGCGTCGCGGAGGGACAGGCGTAAGTCGCCGACATCAAGGAGGCCATGAATGTTCTATTTTTTTGCGTCAACGCAACAAACCAGTGTAACTCAGCCTTAAATGTTCACTACAACCTGTCGCTCACATAAAATGTAAATTTTTACCCTACAGGTTCACTGAGTGGTCTACAATCTTAAACGTCTGTGCAGCTCATCTCTGTGCACCAAGCTGGTTTTTTCATCCACAGACCACTCGTAGAGGTGGTTTTACCTTCAAAAATGTTTAAAGCAAACATACATGCACTAAAATCATTTCATTTATAAAAAGCTCTTCTGCATTTGTACATCAACACAAAGAATCATCATTTTCAGACTCCAGCTCGACTCTTCTCCAGCTTTAGAGAATTTGCTGTAGTGAACCCCATTGCTGAAAGGTTAAGAATTCCAAACGCCGTTGTTATAATCTATTGTATTATTATTGTTTTTCTCTCCTTTAGACCCACTAACACCATTGAAACACGATTGCTTTGATAACAGCTCATCTTCTCAAGCAGCAGCTCCTCTCCTCACAGCAGAGACCAACACAATACTTACTCTGTTTGTCTCTAAGTCATTCGCCTTAACTTGAGTTTCTCAAATCCATCATGTCTGGGGCACTTTTGTTAAATTTTAACTAAATAAACACTGCTTCTGACAGAAAAAATAAATAAACAGAGGAGAGTCACTTATTTGGTTCTTTCATCTTGAATTTCTTACTCATGTTCTCTGTCTGGAGTTTCCTTTAGTTAAGATTCTCTTCCAGTTTGAGATTTTGTTCCTCTCCTCCTTCCGGACACGATCAAAACAGGTTTAAGTGTCTGATCACCACAGCTGCTTCCTGTTTGTTGAAGGTCCCTCAAGCAGTGCAGTGTTTTCAGTACCTGTCAGTCAGGTCCTTGCCTGCCACTTTTTTGTGGCTCAGTGGATTCGTGTTTGAATTTATGCTTTTCAAGTTGTTTCACTTTGTTTTAATGAATCAAAGATTGTTTTCATTAAACCTATGGGTCTCCACTTGTTACTTTTAAGGGAGTGAAGCTACTAAGGATTTATGATTAATCAACCTCAACTGTTCAGTACCCAGGTATTTACAAATCTCTGAGTCCTGGATCGGTAGTAGTATTTGCGTACCTTCTTAGCCATCGTCTCCTCGGTAACCACCTTACAGCATGCCTCTGCTGTACTAAAGTAGTAAAAAGGTTAAAAGGCAATCTGAAAATAGACGAAACACAAGATTCAGGACTTAATCCGGACCAACAAACTTTTCCGGTCAGAATACACCCTCAAATTCCACTGGAATCAAACTAACACCGTTTTCATGCAAATATCTTTCACTGTTGATGTCAGCAGCTGCAGTTTTGTATCATACGACCGGAACGGTTAAAACAGGAACAGCTGCAGCCAAAAGTCTCAGTGGGGTGGTTTTGTCTAGTCTTTCATAAGCAGTAAAAAACATAAAAAAGCTGCAGTTTATTTCCACTGATTTCCATCTGAATGAAAAGCCCTGTGTGGATCTGTAGAACTGCACGCATTTATAAACTTATCGGGGTTTTAGCCGGTGGAAAGGTCTGTGACAGCCAGTAAATAAATACCAAAAAAAAAATACAATTCCATTACAAATGAAAGTCTTCAAAATGAGTCAATAACGAGATAAGACCAACCCTGTTAATTTAAGGGTTTTATTAATAAAGAAAAACTATTCCAAGTAGTTTTTTTAATGATGATTAAGCCGTTTTTAGACAAGTCCCAAATTTTCATTTTCTTGGACATAGTTTCTGCAGAGTAACAAGAGTTCCATAGAAAATTGCCTCTGACTTTTGGATTGGACCGTGGAGTAAACCCACACCAGTTTCCCATCATCCCTTTGTTTATGTGCTAACCTAATGTAGCCCTTTTTTACTCATGTAGTAAATGAGTGGGCTCCGGGTTCGTCTTCTCTCATCAGGTTTATTTAAACGTTAAGAAGTATATTTTTTTGTTTAGGGATCTATGTCACAATAGGGAATAAAATAAAGTGCACACGTTACTGTATGTGTAAAAACAAAAATGTCTCAACTCAAAGTAAAGTGAACAATAACCCTTCTTTTAATAATAAAAGTTGAGAAACACAAATAAATCAATAATAAAGTTTTGTGGATGACCAATAAAAATAAAAAACAGTACAGCTCTTACTGCAAGAAACACAAAATTCACACATTCACAGTGTATTCAAAATTCTCAGTCTGAAAATAACTAAAATAAGCAGTTATGAGCTAAAACTAAAGCCGGCAAACCCTTATTTAAACCTACGTAGCAGGCCTGATTCGTCGAATCCTTGCTCTTGTTCGGAAAAACTCCACAGTCTTCACTCCAGCAGCAAATAAAATATAAGAAAAAGTACCTTGTGCTTGTAGAAAAGTATTCCAAACAGACTCCACCACTTAGCTCTCATCTTTTCCTGGAATGGCAAATCCTCCCGTTTCACAGCTCCAACTCCGATATAAATCCACGTGCGTTGTCCACACCCGGCAGCGAACTTTTTCCTCGTCTCCCACGTCGTCAGAAATACTCTGAGCTTCCTGGATAGCTCAGAGTGCTATCTGGATCTGTTCTCCCGTTTTCCAGTCCGGCAACGGTTTTCTATAAGCTATAAAGTCCAGCTGATTTAGCGAACTTCAGCCTACAGTCCTCTAGAGAGCGTGTTAGCTTAGCTTAGCTTTGATGCTGCGCTCTCGGTAAAACAACTTATAAGTCCCGAGCAGAAACTTACTTTTGTTCACCAAACTCTTCAGCATCTAATCCAACAGTGGACCATCTGGGGGATGAACCACAGCATAAGCATCTCTCTTTTTTAAACGAAAATGACACCTTCGGTAGCTGTGCTTCTTTCCTGCTGCGCCAAGACCGGACTCTTTTTTTCTCTCTCAACTCCGCCCCCTCTTCTCTTTACACCTGTCACTCAACCTCCATAAAAGGTAACAGCACACAAACACCTTTAAAGCAACATACATTTCAATAAAAATACTTTAAAATAAACAAAGGAGTTTTAACAAGGAATAAACAAATGAATTTTAACAAAACACAATAAAAGAATATATTATTCTCTTACTGATTGATGTAATGTATTTATTGGTTTTAATACCCGCTATGTGTTAGGTATTATATATTGCATCATATTTACCCTGGCTACACTAACATTACTAGTGCAACAGATCATGCCGAGCAATATCAGAGCTGCTCAGCCCTACAGTTTTGAGCCAGACACCAGCTCAGACGAGGTAATGGATCTAGACGTCTTTGAGTGAATACTTCAGAATGGAGCAGACCATTGTGGCCCGCCCATTGTAGCTTCTATGTCACAGCTACAGGCTTTGTCCATTGACTTTTTTTGTATGCTCCTGATTCGCCAAAATTTTGATAAAAAATATTTAGCAATGTAACGTTAAGACTAATTTTCTTGATGTTACATGTACTCCATCATGAGAAAAATGCTACAGGAATGTCAAAAACAGAAAAAAATTAAATTTCATTCATAGATAGAGTATGTGTGTGTACTATCAGAAATTAATGAACGCTGAGGAAGCCTTACCGATGGAAGATGGTTGCTTTGCTGAGCGTAGTTATTTAGCGTTAATAATTATTGATGGGGATTGATATAGTATATATGTTATACACACTACTCTATCTAGCTAAATATGCTATATATGTTTTTACAGGATATATATATATATATATATATATATATATATATGTATTTGTATACTACATACAAATATATATATATATCAGATATCTATTTATAGCATAGATATATATGTATAGGATATATATATATATATCTATTTATAGCACAGATATATATATATATATATCCTATACATATATATCTGTGCTATAAATAGATATCTGATATATATATATATATATATATATACATATATGTATTTGTATACTACCTACATATATATTTCAAAGGAGAAAAGGTGTAAACATATATATATATATTTACACACACACACACACACACACACACACACACACACACATATATATATATATATATATATAAATGGTGTATACTTGTACAGCGCTTTCTACCCTCCTTCGAGGGCTCAAAGTGTTTCGCAGTCACAGATCCATTCACCCATTCACACACTGGTGGTGGCTCCGCTTCCGATGACTGGCGCCAACCTCCCACCAGAGGCAATTCGGGGTTCAGTGTCTTGCCCAAAGACACTTCGACACATGGGCGGGGAAGGCGAACCCGCTCGCTTCTGATCAGTAGTCAACTGCCCTACCGCTGCACCACGGCCGCCCCTAGTACATTTATATACCTTTAACCATAAAACTAAATAACCTGAACAAAAAAACAAGATCAGATTACATTTTGTTAACACATTTAGCACATTATTATGGCTCACTAGTCAAAGTAAAAGAGGTGTAGCTGACTGGATATTGTTAACACTGTATTATGCATGAGCAGGTGCACCAATGCAACACAAGCAGAGAGAACATGGGGAGAAAGGCTTAAACTCAATTCATCCTCTTCAGACTCTCAGGAAGGTTTGTGTTCAGTCGGATTTGAGTTGTGCAGCTCAAGTAGCAGGGATGTTCGGGTGAGGAACAGGGATGTTCGGGGTTTGCTTAAATGATGGTCAGTCACTGGATTTGGAAAATAAAAAAAACTCAGCGTGGTTTTGGTTTAATCCCCGACTGCTCCGGCTTTATGGCGGGCATACTAAACGATCTCGTTTCTCTGCGATCTCTCTTCCAATACACGTCCATGAATAAGAATGCAGCTTCTTGTTGGACTTGTTTCCACAGCAACTCCAATGTTTTGGTGACTTTTTTTCTTTTTTTTTTCTTAAAAAAACAGTGTGCAATCAGTTCAGAAAGACCTCTACTTTATAAAGTGGATTTATTGCCGTCTGTGCTGATGAAGTGCCGTGTAGCAAGAAGACTCATGACACAATCATATTCAAGTGTGACTTGATTTATTCTGTTTTATGTTAGCAATAGTCGTAACCTTTCATGTTACAGATTAGCCTGCGTGTCCTGGAAGGCTCTCAAGGAGATGGAGGTGTGACTGACTTTGATTTACGGAGTAGGTGTCCAGCTAACTTCTCACGGCAGTCCTGGTCAGACAGGAAGTGGAAATGTTTCACACCTCAGCAACAAATGACGCCTTCTGCTGGAAAATAAGTCACATTGTGACCCATTAGGATCTTTCTATCATGATTTTATTAGATTTTTTTTTTTCTACATAAAAATCCATTAGGATTGAGATATTTTCAAAACGGCGAGCTGACCGAGGTCAGATGCACAATTTCTAACACTGGAAAGTTAATTATTTAATTATTTTAGTTAATTATATTAATTATTTAATTATATTAGTTAATTTTTTTTTGTCTTGTTTTTGTTGAAATGTCACTAAAGCCTTAATCACAACTTTCCTTACTGGTGGGCAAATCTATTTCTGGCCTATAGATGTCTCACAGTAAAATTTAAAAAGTCATAGACAACTTAAGCCAGGTCGTAGACTATTTTTTTCTGCTGCGGGTGACACATGCATAGCAGTGGTTCGTTCCATTTTTATGATGACTCTTAAAGGGTAACCAAACACAATATCAACTATTTTTGGTGTTGACCTCTTTAAATGGGGCTTTAAAAGTTTTGATCTGTTGGTCCTTACCAAATTTATGACAATTTAAAATAAGCTTGTGTAATTCCGGAAATTTTAGTCTAAAACCGTCTGTGTGCTGCCCCCTACGGTTGAAACGAGGTATTACAGTTGAATTTTGAGATTGGTCTAACAGTTTAAGTTCAATGTCCTCACGCTCTGAGCTCAAGTATGAAAGCCCCGCCCATCTTCGATTCTGTAATGGTCAGTTGTATTAGCTTTAGCATGCTTCATAGGTGTTTTGCCTTCGGTTGTCAGAAATCTACTGGCTTGCTCAACTTTCTAGCGAACTTGGAAGTTGGACAACAGTGGTTCAGTGCAGGTAGCATTAAATCAAGTGAACTCTGTCCTGGTGATGAATGTTTCTCTCGAGATTCTTTGTTTAATATGTTAGCCTTTATTAGGTATGATGCTAGCGCCATTTTGCCCCTGAGACACTGGTCCCTTTCAATCTGGACCATGAGCGCCTACCTCGATAGAAGTTGGAGGAGAAAAACCCTCAACCTCCAAGGAAAGTTCTGTGGAGATACTAGCATCACAGATCTAAACAACACCTCCCCCACTCAGCTGCTGCCTTTTTTTCATTTTACAAATCTTGGCTGAGAGTGGAGTCACCCTCCAACTGTCCTGTTGTGTAACCCTTTAAGACATCCCTTTAAAATGCAGCTGCTGCAAATCTCTGCAGGCCTGGACGATCCAAATGTTTGCATATGAAGCAACTTCTGTACCAAAATGTCCCAACTGGGATTTGAACCAGGATGTTTTCGCTGTTAGGCAGCAGGGCTAACCTGAGCAGCCTTTTTTGCTACTTTTTTGTTTTTCTTTATGGGGTAACCTGTTTGGTGTTGAAGATTATCTTTAAATGATCTAAAGTCACTACAGTTTTAAGATTAATGCTCAAAATTATTATACTGTATGTAAGTTTTTTGGGGAAAAAAATTACCGGTAGTTACTTTTTATCTGTGAGACTCAAATCCAGTGATATAATCTTTAGTTACTTTGCAGATGACCTTCACATGTTCAACACATTATCAGTATTGATAAAAATGACAGACGAGAAACAAAAAACATATCCTTTGGTTTCTCATCAGCACAAGATGAAACCTGACTTGCCTTTTCTGACGTCAAAATCTCTCCAACAACAGTAAAACATTCTGTTTACACAGAATTAAACACAATTTTATGGTTGGTTTTATTTTCCTACAATTTAGGAAATAATTGCAGTGCTCAGTTAAGCCAATAATTACGTGCATTTAATTGTTTTCATTCCCGTAGCTGTCGTGTAATTGAATTCCTTATAAAAAAGAAAGGGTTAAATCAAAGGTTTTGCCAAACTTGTTTTGAAAATCATTTAGTATTGAGGTTGGATAAAAGGAAAGTTTTTTCCTTGTCAAGTAGTTCTTTGAGACAGTGTTGAAATAACTTGAGCTCTTCAAAAGTGGTGACAGGGGTGAGTTGGGAGTCTCGGCGCTCAGAATTCAGATGGCGGCGGCGGGCTGAGTAGTTCAGGAACGCTCCAGACGAGGCTGACCTTCCAGCTCTCCCAGATTCATGAGGCAGGGCTATTGATTTAAACAGGTGTAAAGGCCCTTCACCCACCAAGGAAAATGCAATCATGTCCAAGGGCGGCTGCATTATTGCACACGACACACCACCTCCACAGGACACGGTTAAGTCAGGAGGTCGCACGATATTAATTCTACTTTCACCTTATATCAAGGAAAGGAAACAGTCCGGACGTCTCCTGCAGATTCTGGAGAGAATCGAACCTTTACACGGGCGAAACAGCAGGCGGACAGCAGCAAGCAAGCACAGTTTCATAATCTGCTCTGTATTCACTCAACATCCAGATGGTAACATCACAATAATCAGGAACCTGCATGGAACCTTTATAAGTATTCGGTTTATGCAGCATTTTTTCTGTTCAAATTTTCAGCATGTTTCATCACTCCTGGATTTATTGACTCTTGTTGCCAGTAATCTTATAAAAATTCCCATTTTGTGAGACTACACTCGGTCAAAAAAGTGATTTGAGTCTGCCTTAATACATGTGTTTTATTTTGGGCAGATGTGAGACTGAATCGATCAGAATATGAAAACGGAGAAGAAGCTTTTTACAAAATAAAAGTAGATCTAGTTGCTCTAAAAAAAAAGAAAAAAAAGCTGTAAATGCTGACATTTAGCTTAGCCACATAGAGATCACTTAAATTATTCTAAATAAATTTACAACCATTGTAATTTCTGCAGAAAAAAATATTTCTTGGTACAGGTCTCCTACATTTATTGTCCAACAGCTGAGCGAACAGATACGAGCTGAGAGCTTTTTGTGTTAAACAGATTTTACTGTCACAACAGGGTTAATGATCTTCTGACATGCAAAGTATATATTTGTATAAACCCCTTTTGTATTTTATGTTAAACTTTATGTTTGTAACTCTTTTTTTTGAGCGGACGGAAAAGAAGAGGGAGGTGTGATACTTTTAATGTCATTATTAATTAGGCTTCTGCATCCCATTCCTGCGTTTAAAATAGTTTTGTCAATCGATTAAAAAAAAGTAATCAAATTAAACACTTCTGGATTGTGATTAATCGCGATTAATATGTGTTTTTGAGCAAAAAAAAGAGGGCAGAGAGAAGTGTTTTTCTTCATTTTTATTGTGTGAAATGTTTTAATTTATCAAGTGTTTACTGAGATATCTGAGAAGTGTAATTTATGTGAAAAAAACAACAGTAAGATAGGCAGAAATGTAAAGACTATTATGTTTGGAGTATTATTATTTTAAGAAAACAAAGATGCTGATAGACGAAAAAAAAAAAACATGTTTCTGCACTTTAAATAAACTTATGACATGGTCTGGGTGAATACTCGATTCTGATTGGCTGAATGCACAATCTAATTTAATTAATCACATGCATTAACATTGACAGCCCAAGTTTATTAAACCTAACAAGAAAGTTGCTGTTGTTGCAGTTCCAAAAGTGACCACTGGAGGCTGGTTAAAGTAAAAAGCAATTGTGCTTTGACTCATTGATGAAAAATTTTACCCATAATGCACTTTTGTACATTCTGGTTTCATTATTTTATTTTAGTTTGATTTAACTCATTAACACTGGAACTCCAGTGTTTATGTTCTTTGATTTTACTGTAACTTTTCAATTGTTACCGTGCCGCTCGTGTTGCTTTTCTCCTTCAAAATCTGCTGGAGTTACGTCGATTTTGTTAACAATTGAAAAGTTAAAGTTTATTAGAGATTTTGTGTTTAAGGCGACGCCTCAATGTTAACTTTAGAGTTTAATGACACAAACAAAACCAAGAATCCAAAACAAAAATCCTTTAACAGGCCAGGGCGCGTTACACCACCCCAAAAACAAACGTGGCGAGTATTCAGACACATTTTTTACATTAAATCTTTGACAAAAAAAAGACTAGGGACGAAAACAGAACAAAAGGAGTCAGCCCTTAACTGAGCTATCTTTAATTCATTTGATAGCTCATTTATCTTTTATCACATTAGGGTATTTGTTCACAGTCATCTCCATATTTTAAGTTTTTTTTAAGAGGGTATTTTGCTTTGATTTCTATCCATGACATGTAAAAAAACGAGTGTTTTTTAATATGTTGTTTTAAATGTTGTCATTTTTATTTGTATTCTTATTTTTTGATTGTCAGGTGGGTGAAGCAACAAGTAGATCTAACTGAAGTCTCTTTCATTTTTTCCACACTGTAAAGAGTGAAACATTGAATCAATTAAAAAAAGTTCTGCACCTTGATGTGTTTAAAATTATTGTTTTTTTTTTTTCAAATTAAAATGTTGAGTTGATTGTTTAGTCAACTTATAAATGTAATTTGATGAAAACCAATATTTTTAAATGATTGATCCAACGTTTCACTTTTTACAGTGCAGGTCAAAACCGAACTGTTTGGTTGAACTAATGAAGGATTTTCAATGAAGTAATTTTTCAAGATGAATCATGAGCTGCATTTCAATTCACAAACCCTTTTGAGCAATCAATATAACAAAAGAAAAGACTGTGATATCAGACATCCTTGAAATGCTCTCTAAAGGTGGACTGAATATAAAGTTTGAGTCTGTATTCTTTATTTTCATTGCTTGATGAACTGAAACAATGCTGACATCTATGATGTCCGTGTATGAAAAACTGCCTCCATGAAACCGCCATCTTTATGTGGCGGAGAGGTTTGAGAGCACAAGTGATCATATGGGGTTTTCCCGCATAGTTAAAAATCTAACTGAAGATTCTCAGTTAGTAGTCAGGGAAATTCAGAACCTCCTCATGAGATGGAAACATCAAGGATTGGTTAAGTTCCCCAAATTGGCATCACCACCATGCACAGCAAAAACTGAAAGTGCTTCTGTTTTGCAAGAAAAATAATCTTATCAAGCTTATAAATCCAATCTTTCAGGGTATCGTGCAATGCTGATTTTCTGCATTATTTATTACTTTTTCTATTTGCATATTTAGCTGTATTCAGTCTATTTTACTTCATATTCAGTCGATTTTACTTTATTTTGTTATTCTACTCCATTTGTGTGCTGTACGGACCCTGGTACCTGAATTTTCCTGAGGACTTCCAAAGGGATTAAAAAAGTATTTTCTATTCTAAAAAAGCAGAATAGTCATAAATAGTCATAAACTAATTTTTTTCTTCAAATAAAAATGATTGGTAAGACCCTATACCTTTTACCCCATTGGCTGATTTAAAATAAATAAATAATCTGCCATAGTGGAAGATTTTTTGGCTTGTTTCCGGGGGGAGTTTTTGCAGTGTGGAGCCGTTAGGGTGGAGGTATCTGCAGCAACCCTGACTCCTGGCGAGGTGTTTAGAGCATGTCTCAGAGTGTGGAGACATGGCGGAAAACTTTGTTCAAGCCAGATAGAATATCCCGCTAAGCTGGCCATAGGAAGACCCCAAGGCCAAATCCGAATTCTTTGCCCCACCCCGCTAATTGAAGGGGCATTTGAAGGGAGAGGGTAGTGTTTTCTTTATGGATTTTTTTCAAATCAGAGAAGATTTCTACAAATCAACAACTCTGGTTCATTGAATCTTCATCATCTGTAAAATAAAATGATCTACTGAAATTGTTAGACTTTTTTGAAACAAAATTTCTTGTTGAAGCATTTTATTTTGAAAATAGATTTTTGGAAACCAAAAGCTTAAAAATGCAACTTTGGCCTCGTTTGGACCGGTCCGTAAAAATATTGTCCAATTTAAACCGGTCCGTGCCCTGAAAACGGTTGAGGACCACTGCTCTGAAGCACAGAAGTTTCCATTTAAATGTAAGTAATGACTTTTTGCTTTAGTCTGACCTTTTTAAAGTTATAAAACTGATGTTATGTATTTTCCGAACACTGGCAGCTACACGCTAACTTAGACCGGCGACTTTTGATGACATCATCAAAAGTCTGAATTTGAAGACACTGTCCAAATTCTCCCCCAAATCCCTATATAGTGCACTTTAAAGGGCGTTCGCCATTTTCTAGAGCTGTCCGAATCTACTAATTCCAAATCGAGCTCACTAGAAATTTCCCAGAAGTCTTTGCGAAAAACTAGCATACATCGATGGTCACTAGATTAGCAGATATAGACCACAATGCTTTGCAGTCGAACAATTTTGAACAAAAAAGCTTGTTTAAATACAATATTTGAATAAACCATACACATTTTCATCATCAGAACACAGTGGAGTCATAAATAAATGTTGTGAAATGTTCGTATTCATTCGGTTTTCACTTTGTGAAATCAGTGACGAGATATCCTGTGTTTAGAAAACAAAAGAAAAGTAGTGAGCATCGTGTCCGAATTACCTTTAAAATCCAGGGTACAAAATAGTCACGCTCTATTTAGTTTTTTAGTAGTTAGGGGTTAAGGACGAATTCGGACATAACCCAAATTTTTCCATAAGTCTCCGTTTGGAGAGCTAAATGTAGGGGTAGGGGAAGAATTCAGTTTCGGCCTGAGATTTCTTACAGGAGGAGCAGGAGGAAGCGGATAGAAAGGACAATATGGGCATCTGCACTCAGACTGCTACCCCGTGACCCTGCCCTGGATGAGCAGAAGAAAATGGGTGGATTGATCTACAGTGAACGTTGTGGCAACTTTTGCAAAACCGCTGTTCTTGATCTGATAAAGTATATAGAGAAAATGTTTTCACCCTGATTTGTCATTCTTTATTTGTAACTCATACAGTATATTTTGTGCATGAGTACAAAAATAATAAAATTCAACTAAATACAATTTACACATGCACAACTTAAAATTACAACAGCTTGAGACGCACAAATCTGATGTGAGACTCTTCATGTCTCTAAGATTCATCTGTAAGTGATGCGTTTAAATGCTGCTAGAATGCTGGGTCATCAGAGTGATGGCAAGTTACGCACAAATCGGAGTGAGTTCATTTTCTCTCCATAATATAATGTACTTTTTGAAATGAATTGAAAAAGTTAAAACACTTACGCGTAGAAACAAGTTGTTCCCTCTCTTTTAGGAGACTTGTACCATCATAGTTGAAGTTCTGCAAATCTTAACATTTATCAGAGCAGCAAAATATCTGCTTAAAGGAATTAGAAACTTTAAAACTTTGCTAAACTCTGACTATTATATGAATGTTAGAGGTTGGAGTCATGTAAGGTCCCCTCATGCGTGTGTGCAGGTGGGCATGCTCAGACTAATTCAATCCTTTTTTTCGTGAATGACCGATTATCCCAATCTGTAGCTGAAGTCGCAGTGCTGCAGCGGCGTTGAGACCTTCACTCTGAGCGACAGACGGGGGGAAAGACAGAGTTGGCATGGCCCAGAAAATTAACTGTAAGTTTGAAGCTTTATCTCTTATTTAAATTGCTGAAGCTGATTGTGCAGCACAATTACGAACCAGGCGGCAAAACGAACGGCTCTTACAATCGATCTCCCGCGGCACGATTCAGAGAAAAACTAAAGATATTCGTGTGCTGCCTCAGGACTTCACCTTCGTTTTATTTTTGCCATCAGCATGTTTGAAGCCTAATTATAGATGTTTAATAATGAGTCTCTAGAAATCATAGAAGGAAACAGAAGAATAATGATTTCAATTGCTCATTTTGCCTCATGCTGCCTCAAATGATTTAGTTATTTTTATTTGTAATAGAGCTTAATCACATGTGAAGGATTGTTTCACAGTAAAGTGTGCTGCTGACCATTATTCCCTTTTGAATGAGTTGCATAAGTACATTAAATCTTCTGTGAAATCCGTCAGGAATTCCAGTTGCAACAGCAGGCGGCTTAGTCTTATGGTTTCTCCTTTTCTTCCACTCTCCTTAATTTGCAGTTGAGTTCTCCATCCGGAAATACAGGCCTTCCGAGGAACGTGAGGTCATGTCACTCTTTCGCGATGGGATTCTCGAGCATGTGTACCCGGCGTTTTTTAAGGCCATGAGTAATCTGGACCACGTCGGGCTCACTCTGAGCATCTCCATGGCCGGATACGTGCTCGGAGGGAGCTCCTACTTCCAAGCTCTGTTCTTTGGCTTCGCGTGGGCCAGCCTCATTTATTCCTGCTGCCACGAGATCTACAACAGCTACATGATGAGGAGGCTGAGCACCGACATGGCCGACATCGAGAGCAGCTACCTGGACAACCCCGATAACGGCTTCTGGGTGGCGGAAGCGGACGTCAACGGTCAGACGCGGGTGGTGGGAATCATGGGGGTGATGGGGAGGAGCGAGGAGGAGCACGGCGAGCGCTTCGACGACTGGAACGGAGGGGTGAGCGGCTCCGAGATCGCTCAGGACGCCGTGGACGGGAGCTTCGGGGAGGTGCGCCACCTGGTGGTGGCGTTCCCGTGGCGCCGCATGCAGCTGGGTTCGCAGCTGACCCGCAAGGCATTGGAATTCTGCAAAGAGCGAGGGTTCACCCGGCTCGCCGTGGACCTCAGCTCACCGCAGACGGCGGCCATTTCTATGTACCAAAAATTAGGCTTTGTTCAAACGGCGCCTCACGGCAACACGCACGTCAATAAGTGGTTCTCCAAACTAGCCCGGATAAACATGGTGCACATGGAGAAGACCATTTAAATCAAATAAAGCAGAGACTTCAGACCCCGCACGTGCTTTTCCATCCAGCACATTGAAGTTAATTTATGGTTTTTCTTCATTGAATGCAGAAGAAATCTCCAGTGTGATATCACCCTTGACTCACCGTCAGGGTTATTCAAAGAAAAGAGCATTAAATTTCCCACAAAGAAGCCTTGCTATCCTCAGTTTCCTTGTATTTTTTCTTGCCTTGATCTATTATGTACACACCTGCACTCCTCTCAGTCTATTCTATTGAACCAGTTGTTGATTTTCCTTTTTCCAAATCATATTAGCTTGTTGTTTGCAAATGCATGAAAACTAAGTCTCTTAAATGTTTAACTGATTATAGGAAATGAGGTGTAATCGCCTTTCAATATTTGCTTTGTTTGGACGGAGCCGCATGGAAACGTGACGGGAAAGATGCAGTTGTCTGAGAAGCAGGAGCGCGTTTTCCCCTGAGCTTATTTCTTGGGAAAAGTTGAGTCCCTCTGCCTGAGAGGAATTAATGCCAGCTGACTCGTAAGACCTCGCAACTCTTTGCTTAAAATACCAATGAAAAATGCAGGGGTCTCAGGAAACAGAGGGGTTTAACATTCTTCGGAGCTGAAGGCTGGCGTGCGCACGAGAAGAGGACAAAGACTTTAAGGTCATCTTGAATAAAGCAGAGACTGAGATCACTGACATTCTGAAAACAAACCAAAAAAAAGACTTTTCCTTCTCTGGTGGTCCTATGGTAAAAATCCAAGGAACAGAGATAGTTTTTGTTAGTTTTCAACAGTAACTATTGTCTTAGTCACATGAACTTGTCCAGGGGGTTGACCATATGGGTGCGACAGGTTTTTGGGTTGTCCAGGACCATGGACGGTTGTAGACAAGTGTGGCTGCATTTCAACCCTTCCGCTATCTTATGGGGTCCAGATGACCCCACCCATATATTGATGTGTGATCCTTCCCATGACAAAGGTGGGCAGTGGTGCAGCGGTAGGGCCGTCGAATCCTGATTGGAAGATTGCGGGTTCGATTCCCGCCTTGCCCGCCCATGTGTTGAAATGTCCTTGGGGAAGACGCTGAACCCCAAATTGCCTCTGGTGGGAGGTTGGCACCAGTGTTCGACAGCGGAGCCTCCAGCAGTGTGTGAATGGGTTTGAGACTGTAAAGCTCTTTGGGTCTTCAAGGAAGGTAGAAAAATGTAAGTATACGCCAAAGAAGACATGATTCTATGTCTGCCACAGACACCAGTGAAGATAAAAAATCCTTAAAAAAAGTTCAGTGAGCTGTCTTGTGGGGTCCAGATGACCTGCCTTGGATAGCACAAGAGTTACAGGGAGTGTTGGCCTCAATTCCCTTTAAGCTTGTATGACCACCCCAAGAGACATCATAAACAATGGAACATACGGATATCGTGCATGTGGTAAGTGTATCGTGAAGTATTTGTATAGATAATGAAAGTTACATGCACTTATGACATACATAGGTACGTGATGATGTTCGCCTTTATTGAAACAATTGAAATTCTCGACAACACACCCACTTCAACCTTACTAAAGCCTTGGTCACTACTACCCTCACAGGTGGACACAGGCTGTCAATGAGGGAAAAGATTGCAGACAGCCTGGTGAGCCCATAAGACTGCGGGTGTTGGGTTGTAGTGAACACTAAAGCACGTTTAAGGAGGTGAGAAGCAGGCGTGTTGAACACATTTTCATTTGTTGTCAACCCCCTCAGGTCATTAGAGCTGCCACAATTAGTCGACTAATTGACTATTAAAATAGTCGACGACTACTTTATAGTCGATTAGTCGTTACTTTATACAATATGGAGTCAGAGTGTAGTTAAGTTGATGCACCAAAAAAAATTATTTTTCATATTTGAGTCAGTGAGACCAAAACTTTATCTTTTGAGAAAAATAGTTCCTTGTTTCAGATACCGACCTCATTTGATTTAAGTCTTGTTTTAATACCAGAAACTAATGAAAGACAGAGATTGCACGATTCATTAAAAGTGTAATAAACTCATCCTCATTGTCTTTATTTGTAGTTAGTTTAAAGCTAATGATGGTTAAGATGTGTGCTTTTCATCTACTCTGCGCATGACCCGATTAGTCGACTATTAAAATAATCGTTTGTGGCACCTCTTTAGGCCATAAGGAGTCAATACTTGCACTTTACTAATAACTAGAGTCCTGCATAAATCCTGCCATGTGACGGCATCACCCATATTACTTTTTGTATTATCATAATTCTTCGAATACAATCTGCACAGTGTCTTTTTTTTCAATGAGAATATTAGATTATTGTTACAGATTAATATAAATGATTTGTCGTGGATGCTTTGAAACTTGATTACATCAATGATATTAATTATCCTTAATAGCCTGAATCTATTAATATTTGATATTAAGTCCTGAACCGGATATTGACAATTCATGTAGAGAAAATGGTATGGTCGAGTCGGGGCGGGATTATATAAATTCACTTCCTTTCAAGCGATATACTTGTGATTTATGAAGTGATATGTTATATATTATGACCTAATTGCTTGAAATAAACCATTTCATTCATACTTTACTAGTGTGTGTAACTTACATTATACTTCTCAACACACTTACCACAAACACGACAATTGTACCTTCCACTTTCATGAGGAGGATGCAAGACATACCTGTGCGCCTTTGAAGACCCTTTGAAGACCCTCTTTGGACCCGTACGGGTCATGGGACTAAGGTTTAACCCTTAGGTGTTAAGTGTTATGATCTGTCACCCACAGCACACCAGTAGAAAAATGGTGTATGAACATTTTCACTCTACGGACTCACCGAAGGGGCCTACACACTTGATATTCTGTGCAGGTCCCCCAGCAGGTTTGTTCATATTTGCCCACTGATCCACCTGTAAGTGCAGTTGTAAGTGAGGTTTTAATCATTTAAATCTGTGGATTTTTGAGTGAATTAAACTAGGGGGTTTCAAATTTTTGCATTAATTGAAATTGATTAAATACAGTCAAAATAATGTATATTTAAAAAAAATCCAGTTAGTTTCATTTTTAATCTATAACTATTGTTGTGTTCTTGAATATTAAAAAAACAACTGTTTACTTTAATGAACGTTCTATTTGAACTCTCTATCTGTGGAAGCTGTGACATCATCAGCGTGCGACTTTGTAGTTTTTAACCGAACTAATCCAAACAATGACGCAATACCACAACTAATATTTATTATGTAAGGCATAAACCTCGGCGAACTATCATAAATAAGGTATTTTGTATTTTGATGTTTTACTGTGCCACAATGTCAGGAATTTAAATGAAAATATCTCAATTTTAGGCTTTTTACAGCAATTATTAAGTTTGATTAGATTACTAAGAGTTCATGATCATTTAATGGAAGTAAAAAATGAATCACATGACAGCACTAAATGAAATATCTATTTCTATTATTTATACAATGCATTTAAAATAAAGCAGGTAATTTCCTGTTAATAGTAGGAAATATCCTTATTATTTTTGCTCCTTTTACATCAGATAATAAACAATAAAAATGAATAACTACTAATTCTTTAAAGTTAGAAACCGTTCCCAAATCTATCCAATTCGACAGTTTGAGTTGACCTAATTGTGCTTCATCATTTTAGTGTATCTATCAAACATTTTTTTATTTAATTGTGTTTAAATGTTATATTCATCGAGTTCCACAACTTCAAACCATAAACTGATGTACATGTGTCTCAGAGTTGTTCGTCCATAAGGACGGAGCATGAAAAATCCCACAAAGGTGATTATAGTTTCTGATCAAGTATCAGTGCCACCTGCTTACCTGGAAACAATGTGCACGCTACCAGACTCGCAAATGAAAACATCATGCAGCCAGAGTGAGCAGGGACAGGTGTGGCCTAAATGAATTTCAAGTAATGGATGGATGGATGGAGCAGCTTGGCATTCAGATACACAACTGTCAGAGACCTTCAGGCATCAATCATCCCTGCTGAGGCTGTCAGAGAAGCATTTGGCCGGTGGCCAGCAGGCAGGTGTTAAACTTGCCAAAGGAAGATGAGACTTAATGCTGGCCGGCCTGTTGTCACACTCGCACAATTACCAGTGCAACTGGCCTCTGGGCGATGACAGCTCGTTGTAATTCAGCTCATATACTCGCACTGCATCGGAGGGACCGGCGGCCACGCCAGGCCAGCTACAATGCTTGATGAAAAGGTTTCGCATATTCTTTGTGAACTGCACGTCTTTCCTGAGGTTTGTCAGACATTTTAGGAACAAGGATGTTTAAAAGACTTAATTACACAGACATACTTAAAATGTAATTAGCAGATGTAAATATGGAATTAAATAAATAAATATTGGAGGCAATCAAAATCAATGTGAACGGATCAATTTAACAGTAGAAACGGATCATTTAAAATGGTAATTTGAAACTTTATGATGAAGTTGGGTCTTTCAAATTAACAGAAATTATACAATTTAAAAAAACACAAACATATTCAAAATGATTTCCAAAAACAAGCTAAATTACTTGTAAAGAAATAAAAGTAACAAAAAATAATAGATTGCATTGGAGTTTTTTTTTGTCTGTGAGTTCTGGGATGATAACCTCTCTTAGCTGATCAAAAAGAATTTAAAATTAAAGTCCCAACCCTGCCTGACACACCTACACCGTGAGTCCTAGCAAAGTGGAATAATTAAAGCCAGAGATTCTTGAGATTTCCATGTGTAAATATAGGCTAACAAAAACAAATGCATCTGTCAAATGGGTAAACTAATTCTTAGTAAATGTGCAAAATACAGGTTTCTGTCATACAAACTTAAAACTACTGTTTGTGTCTATTATGATAATCCAAAAAAACTGTTAAGTGCAGATGATCACCTGCAAATTTTATTAAACAGCATGCAATCTATTTGGATCTTAGGAAATCAGGCTCTTATGTGTAAAACATAAACAAACAAACAGAATAGTAAATAAAAGATTATTTAAAAGTCATTTATCAAATAAAAGTTTTCAGCCTACAGAGGCTCAATTGTGTAGACACCATAAAATCAGAGTGAAATGAAGATGTAGCAGGCTAGTCCATTTTTTCAAAACCTAATTTCTGCAACTCAAAATGCTTTTCAGTATCATGTGTGACCCCCACCAGCTTGTATGCATGCTTGACAACGTGGCGGCATGCTCCTAATGAGACGACGGACCCAAACATAATGTCCCAGAGATGTTCTATTGGTATTTAGTCAGGGGATCGTGAAGGCCATTCAATTGTTTCAATTCCTTCATCCTCCAGGTACTGCCTGCATACTCTTGCCACGTGAGGCCAGTCATTGTCGTGCATTAGGAGTAAACCAGGACCTTCTGCACCAGCGTAGGGCCTGACAATGGTTTCAAAGATTTCATCTGGATACCTTATGGCAGTCAGAGCACCATTTCCTAGTTCCTAGGCAGTAGAGGTCTGTGCGTCCCTCCATGGATGTCCTTCCCCAGACCATCACTGACCCACCACCAAACCTGTCATGTTGAACCACGTTGCAGGCAGCATAACGTTCTCCTTGTCTTCTCCAGACTCTTTCACGTCTATCACAGGTGCTCAGGGTGAACCTGCTCTCGTCTGTGGAAAGTACAGGGCGCCAGTGGCGGACTTGCCAATTCTGGTGTTCTTGAGCAAATGCCAGTGGAGCTCCACGGTGCTGGACAGTGAGCACAGGGCCCACTACAGGACGTGGGGCCCTCAGGCCACCTTCATGAAGTCTGTTCCTGATTGTTTGGGTAGAGACATTCACACCAGTGGCCCTCTGGAGGTCATTCTGTAGGGCACGAGCCGTGCTCAGCCTGTTCAGCCAAAGGAGCAGGTATCGGTCCTGCTGAGGGGTTGAGGACCTTCTACGACCCTGTCCAGCTCTCCCAGAATAACCACCAGTCTCTTGAAATCTCCATGTTCTGGAGATTGTGCTGGGAGACACATTAAACCTTCTTGCTGCAGCACATGTGGATGTGCCATCCTGGAGAGGTTGGACAACCTGTGCAACTTCTGTAGGGTTAAGGAATCTCCTCATACTGCCAGTAGAGATAATTATCAAGCCAAAATCAGCACGAGTGGAAAACCAGCCAAAAAAGATCAAGAGGGAGAAACTTGAAATGACCTCCACATGTAACACCAGTCCTGTTTGGAGGGTTTTCTAATTGTTGCCACTGAAGTGCACCTGTTGTTAATTCCATGAACACCAATACAGATGAAATTGATTAACGAGGCCCTCAGCTGGTTAACCAACCAGAACATTATCAGACAGGTTTAATTTAATTTATGCCAGGCCCAATAAAACAAATGTGTTCCTTTAATTTTTATTAAGTCCACCTTTCTAGTACCAGTTTGGACCCCTTTTACCTTCAGAACTGCCTTAATCCTTTGTGGCATATATTCAACAAGCTACTGCAAACATTCCTCAGAGTTTAGTCCATATTTTCATGATAACATCACGCAAAGTGCAGACAATTTTCCTTAAAGCAGAAAGAGCATTTTAGTTTAAGAGCTAATGAGAAGTTGCAAAATAATTCCCAATTCAACCTATTTTCTCATGTTTATCTCCCCATGTTTTTGACCTGACGGGTATCTCAGTAGAAACCGTAACCAGTAGAAACTGTGGATGAAAATACTGCAGCTGTCAAGCTGTTGAAGAGTGTTGTACAGCTGTAACAAGTACCTCTAAAGAGGTGGTGGTTTGACACTCCTGGGCTACTGAGGGACACAGGAAGAACAGGTATGGACACGCTTTTGTCAACTTAAAAATGTCAATCTTTTTTGATTGGCTCTGGAAACTCACTGCTGTGGATATAAACAGAGGGACAAATTAGAGTAGAAGCGATGACAGAAAAAAGCAGCAGGAGTCCATGACTGTTTGTTCCACTGCTGCTTGTCTAGGAAAACTACATCAGTAAACTCAGCAGTTATGGGTATGACAAAAAAGGATAAAATAGTCATTTTCTTAAGTAGTTGTAGCTTATGATGGGAAGCAGTTTGGGAAAATTATTTGCGTCAGCTCGTTTTGTTGTTTTAACAAGCTAGTACTAGCATGCTAGTGCTAATGTTAGCCATTCCGAGAATATTTTTATTTCTAAATAATGTTGTTTTGTTCTGAGATGCTAGAAAAGGGTTGAAAGCAGGTTTTAGTTTGTAAAAATCTGAACCTTTTTCCAATGTAAAAATAAGGTAAAGGTTAAAAACTAAAAATAAAACAAAGAAAATGACTTGATTTTGCTCCTTAGCTTTGAGGATTTGGAAATGAAGTACCCTATTCATTGAAAATGGAGTGTGTTAGACAGGAAAGACAATAGAAGAAACTCGGATACTTGAAGAGTAAAGGTCTGAAGTGTAATCGTTTTCATGGTCAGTATGACTAATGCTTCCATTGTTTTTTGCAACCAGTTGTGAAATCAAAGCAGCTTAGTTGAAATTCCTGTGTAGCGACACTGATCATCACTTCTAGGACGCTTTGTGTTGGAGAAGAATGTGGAACCAAACCAACAAATACATCATTTGTTGTATCTCTGATAAACCTGACGCACAATTAGATCTTTGGAGAAGAAACTACAGGGAAGAATCTGGTTTTCCTGGACAGCTTGAAGCTCCAATTCAGTTCAAAGATTGAATCTGTCAGTAAACTTCCACCACCCAGAATCCTTCAGTGCTTTTTGTCCTTTTCTTGGAAGCAGCTTCTGTATTTCATTTGAATGAGTTTTTTTTTTTTTTTTGTTCCAGTGAACAAATTCCTCAGTTTGTTCTCCAAACCTGCCAAACGGCGGCTGGAAACCATCTGTATCTATAAATGTTCACTAAAGCAACAGCAATTTTTATTTTCAGATGAAAATATAGCCATGAATAATATATAGAGTTTCTGTCAGTAAATTGGTCTAAATGCTGCGCTCTGGACCTCTCCATCTTTTCTGCCGTTCTTCTGAGTTTTCCAGTCTAAAAGCTTCACGGAGATTCTGGGAAATCTTTCCTGCGGCACTCAGGTGATTTAACCAGCTATGTGACCTGTAAAAGTGAAAAATTCAGGGGATTCTCAGAGAAAAGGGGACGACGTTTTACTTTAAAATCCAGCCACCACATATTCAACGAATGGAAACGACACAGAGGAAGATATTTGAAAAATGAGCTTTAACTATTTGGATTAAAAGATTTTTTTTCTACTATTATTTTGACTTTCATTTAGTAAATACCATCCATCCACCTCACAGGTGTGCCACATCAAGATGCTGATCTGACATGATTAGGTGTCCCTTAGACTGCGTTTATATTTTTATTATGTGTGTGTATATATAAAATTTAAAATGGTATAAAATACTAGTACAATTGTAAGATGGATAATTAAATTGTTTAGAATACCAAAATAGATTACACACCGAACAAAAATAATCAGAAAACCATAATTGCATAAATCATACTTATGGGGAAATACTTGCCAAAATTCCATGTAAACAAATTGCTGTGTTCTGAGCCAGTTTCGGACGTACTTCTCGTGTGTAGAAGCTTCTGTAATACTCTGAGGGACAGTGTAGCACTACTGTGATTGAGAAGGTGCCGACTGAAAGCACTTCTCACCAGAATCCACACCAGACTTTTCCTAAAAATGATCAAACTTTGACAGTTCTCATTGTAATATATACCGCAACAAAATGTGTAGTGAATCACATGGTTACATGATATCAATTACGTCATTCAAAGAATTAAAGCAGCTTCCTACCCAGCCACTAAAAACCACTAAACACTTTCACCTGTGCAATGTCATTAGTGTAATGGTAAATTAGGGGCAGATTCATGTGCAACCAGTCAACAAGATGGAGACCACTTTGTGTCTTAAAGATAGCATGGGTGAAGTGATGGTGCGTGCAAGTACAGAACTAGCTGAGAAGATGCGTTCTGTAAGTTGGAATGTTTGTTTTTATATGGTATTCAGTTCAGCATGTGAAACATAAAATGGAGAAATACATGTTTTATCTATCAAAGATAATAACTTGGCCAAGGAGTTCATAAACCAAATCAGAGCAAGCTTGTAGACTGTCATTTGTATTAGCATTTTACTACTAGAATATGTTTTGATGTGTGTCCTTTTTCAGAAGAAAAAACCCTGACTGAGTCTCAAACCAGCAGACAAATGGCCGGTCATGTTCAGCCCTAAATGTGAATCCTCCTGCACCAGAAAGTCAGAGAGGTATGGAAATTTGTTAAAATAGTCAAATGTGTTGAGAGACTAACAAATCCCACTCCTAAAGATTTAACACATCAAATGACAATTCCATCCACTAGATCTCTGCCATATACACATTCAGTTGTACTATAACAATAAAAATTATTTCTATAAAAAAATCTACACCATGGATTTCAAATTAAAGGCTCTACAGTCTCACTGGAAAAAATTGGAAACATGCTCACAACATTAAAACGTGTCAAGGACCGGATTAAATCAACTGGGGAGGCAAACATTACATGGGAGTATCATTTGGTAAGTGTTGCATTTTTAATTGTAATGTCACTATTCAAAAAAACAGTTCATTTCAGCAAATGGATGACATTTTCGGAGGGTCTGGAGTGCACCAGTGGGGACTATATTGTCTACTCCACTACCAGGTCCTTCCACGCAGCCGCCGCGCCCTTCCGGATTGAAAAGAAGACAAAAGCTTCGGAGGTTGGAAGATATTTATGAGGTCCATGCTGAGCGGCGGACGGCAGCATTGGAGGAAATGGCGAGTGAGGAACATAATTAAACTTCAGGAGAACCACAGAAGGGCCAACGAAAAGAAAACGCTCACTTGGATGGCAACTGTTCAAGAAATGAAGAACATGTCCGAGTAACAAATAATTCAGGAGTTGAAACAATTAAAAACAACTTGGTTCAGTCTTCTGTTTCTTAGTTCATTACATTTCCATCTGGTCTACAAGCATGTGGAGCTGTGGCCCACAACTTTGGCCTTTTATCCGCCCGACAGTCAAAAGGTGTATAGGACATCTGCACACAAGAGTTTAAGACAATTCTCAAACAAGGTGTTTCAATGTATATTGGTAGAATGTGTTTAATGGTGGACCTAAACATCCTTTGGTGTGACCAACTGTATAAAGCAAGAGGGTATATAGTCCACCATTGTATTCAGTTCATATGTTGGTGATTAGTCTAAGGAAATGGGTGAATGATCTGGAGTTTAAAAGTCTGAGGATTTAATTGTAATTAGCCCAAACTGTTCTCTTTTATAACAGATTTTGAGTACCCCTGTTGTGGGTGTAAATATTGTCAATGTTTACCCTCACATCCTTTTATTAAAGTCCATAAACACCTGATGACAGACACCTTGAAGAGCATTAACCGCTTATGCCATGGTGTTACGTCCCCAATGGGCAAACTGGCCCTGAGTCTAGAGGATGACTATAAAAAGGGGACAATAATATGAAATAATGAATAAATAGAACAGGTTAAGAAATGGAATACAAATGAAGTAATTAGTGTGCTGGTTAAAATAGAGTTGGAACCTTGGCCAAACATAAAATAAGTCAGGGAGACTGCTGACCCAGCTGCCTAACAAAACT
Source organism: Oryzias melastigma (assembly GCF_002922805.2). Classification (NCBI taxonomy): domain Eukaryota; kingdom Metazoa; phylum Chordata; class Actinopteri; order Beloniformes; family Adrianichthyidae; genus Oryzias; species Oryzias melastigma. Next base: position 20,488,659 of record NC_050518.1, on the reverse strand, counting down.
ACCTAAAGAACAGAAATGAAACAAGGCCCCCAAATCAGAACTACCAAGGTCCAACCCTAAACTAACACAAAAAAAAACAGCAATCTAGAATTGCTGAGGACAAAAAACAGATAAGAGGCCAAAACAAACTAGCACCACACCAAATGACCCACAGCCGGCTTCTCTGCCCCCTGCTTGGCTTGGTGTGGCCTCCTGCCTCTGAAATAGACACCAGGTGCCAATCAAGGCACATTGACCACATCTGCCAGGTGAGCTGAAGGGTTGGGGAAAAAGGTCCAGCTGCAGCAGCGGGGTGTAACATATGGTCACTTACAAAATAAATATTAAATCTGCTAAATATGGGAATGGTGGACTATCCCAATATGGTGAATGGCATATATTTGTATAGCACTTTTCTACCTTCCTTGAAGACCTAAAGTGCTTTACAGTCACAGACCCAGTCACACACATTCACACACTGGTGGTGGCTCCGCCGCCAAATACTGACACCAACATTCCAGAGGAAATTTGGGGTTAGGTGTCCGCGGAGTGAAAGCCAATGAAAACGTCAGGTGCCCAAAGCTGAGTTCCTGATTGGCAGATGCGATGGGGCGACCTGTCAAACATCAGATATTTAAATTTTGAGATTCGTGCCGCTTCACTCAAAATCGTGCCACGTGACTTCAATTTGCCTCAGAGCGCGCCTGTACCACTGACTTAACATTGAAACTGTCCGCCTCCAACGAAAATTATATTCAGTGTGAATGTACACAGGGTACCCTTGTTTATCGCAGGGATTACATCCCAACAATAACCAGTAAAAGATGAAGTCCACAAAGTATGATTATACTGTAGATGTTTACACTCCTTATTAAACAGTTTATGTACTTATCCGAGACAGCCATGAATAGTTTCACACTTTCTTTTGTTTAAACTCTAAAAGTTCAAACTTTAATAGAAAAATAAGTCTAGAATGAAAACAAAGATCTGGTCGTGATCAAAGTAGATCATTGAATGGAATCTGCACAGGAGAAACAGCACGGTAGCGATTGATTGGCAAGGTCAACAGCGAAACAAGATGCAGAACACAATGTACTGTGTTGTTGGTCAAAAAAAAAAAAACATTAAAAATTACACAGAAAAAAAGTCCTGAAACCACAAAACGTGGCGGGATACGTGGCGAGGGAACATTGCATCAGAATTCTGTCTTGGTTTCAGTTTTCCTGGCTTTCTACTTTTTGTCATTTTTACTTCAAGTTGGTTACATTTTTGTAAACATGATCTGTTTTTGAGGTTTTATAGGAGGACAGTTTAAGAGAGGTTTTACTACCATGTTTGGCAGAAAATACTTTACAAGAGCAGACAAGTTACTATTTAATCGAGGTCTGTGTATTTAAGTTAATCAATAGATTCTACTACTCCTCCTTTATACTTTCCAGTGGTTACTTAGTCTTATCTGATGTTTTATCTTTTAAGTCCTTTTTCTACATTTCAGGTTTTCTCATCATTTTCTTTCTCCTCTGTCCTCCAAACTACATTTATTATGCATTTCATGCACTGAAAAAATGTATTTCTCGACCTTTTCTGTCTTCTAAATGTCTTAAACCTTGTTCCAACAACCATGTTCTGAAAACTAAAAATCTTCAAACTCTTGCTAAAACAGAGAAAATATTCAAGATTTGCAAACAGTGTCTGTGCTTAAACAGTGTTGTTACTTTTTAACAATAGACCCTTCACTGAATAAGTGAACATTATGGAGATTAATTGCAGACAGATACCAGCCTACCCTGTGGTGTGTATTGTAGCACAGGTAAATTTGTTGGATCATTCATCTTCATGTGTTATCCACCACCATCTTAAATAATCGCCTTTCTTCATTCACATGGAAGTTACTGTTTGGCTGCTGTGCTTTAAGTAACATCTGGCTGTTTCTGGAATAGCTGCTTAATCACTGGTGACAAAAGGTGGATTTGTATGGAATAGAGGCAACTTTGCATTCTGCAGAATCTGCACTTTACTGAATTGTTTGGTCTACCACACAGTTTTTGAAAATGATCTGTAGTGGTTTGTGAATCTCTCATTTACTGCATCTGATACATTCTGAAGTTAAACCTCATCCACAGGTAATTTTACCAAGAATTGTGGGAAAGTTAGTTACTGGTTTACAGCATGTTTATTAGTTTGTGCCTTTTTTAGTGGGACTGGTTAACCTGGAGAAAGGTAGTTTGCCCTCTCTTAGTGGGTGGATACTGCTGCCTCAGGTGGAGGAGTTTAAATACTTTGGGTCTTGTTTTCACGAATGAGGGAAGATCGGATCATGAGATCAACAGGCGGATTAGAGCGATGTCGGCTGTTATGTGGTCGCTGCACGGTGAAGAGAACTGAGTCAGAAAGCAAAGTTCTCAATTTACAGGTTGATCTTCGCTCCAGTACTCCCTTAACCCTTCCGCTCTCTTTGGGGTCCAGATGACTCCAACCACATATTGATATGTGAGTTCTTTCATGACAAAGGTGGACAGGATTTTATGTCTGTCATGGACATTAGTGAAACTCAAAAATCAAAGATAAAAAAAAAGTTCAGCGCACTGTCTTGGGGGGTCCAGATGACCCCACTCTTAATGTAAACAAACTAAGGAGAGCGGAAGGGTTAAGGTCAGGGTCTGGGTCATGATTGAGAGAACGAGATCCAAGCGGCTGAAATGAGCTTTCTCTGGAAGGTGGCCGGATGCTCCCTCGGAGATAGGGGAGAAGTTCAGTCATGGAGATAGGTCGGAGTAGAGCCGCTGCTTCTCCCCATTGAGAGAGGTGGCTCAGGCATCTGGTCTGGTGAGATGTTCCGACATGTCCCACTGGGTGCAAGAAAAGGTCCAGGACAGGGTAGAGAAACTAAGTCTCTCGAATGGGAATGCACCGGGGTTCCCTTATGGGAGATTAAGGAAGTTGCCGGGGAGAGGGAAGTCTGGGGATCTTTTCTTAGACT
>NC_050518.1:20474978-20485370 GCF_002922805.2 Oryzias melastigma | reverse complement strand
CTCCCTCGGAGATAGGGGAGAAGTTCAGTCATGGAGATAGGTCGGAGTAGAGCCGCTGCTTCTCCCCATTGAGAGAGGTGGCTCAGGCATCTGGTCTGGTGAGATGTTCCGACATGTCCCACTGGGTGCAAGAAAAGGTCCAGGACAGGGTAGAGAAACTAAGTCTCTCGGTTGGGAATGCACCGGGGTTCCCCTATGGGAGATTAAGGAAGTTGCCGGGGAGAGGGAAGCCTGGGCATCTTTTCTTAGACTGCTGCCCCTGTGACCCGGTTCTGGATGAGTGGATGAAAATGGATGGATGGTCAACCTGGATTTCTTTGTGTGCAAAGCACACAGCTATTGTTAGAACCAGATTTCCAGGAGAGAAAGTTCCGTCAAGAACAGATGGATGTAGAACCCAACAACGCAGGAGACCAGGCTTGTAGCCAAAACCTAATCAATAAACTCTGACGAGACAAAACCATGAATTTATACCTTAGTCCAACTGTCCTTACAGTGGATACAGGCTGTCTATGGGTTAAAAACAAGTATTGGGTAGGCAGGGGGCCCATTCAAAAATATAAAGGTTCTAGATCTCTTGGTTAGGCCGTAGAGCCTAAACATTAATACTTTTTTTTTTATGGGCGTGTTGTGTCACTTACCTGCATTTGTGCACGGTGTGCAAGTGTCAGTACTCCTCCCTCCTCCTCTCCACTATCTGTGGGGCAATCAGGAAATGCACATCACCTCCAATATCAGGAGCAGGCAGCCTTGTCTTGATGTTGCATCGTCTTGACTCCCTCCTTGACTCCTCCTTTCTCTCCTCCATCCAGTCTGAAGCATAACAGTAAAGCTATCACTCCGACCTTGCCAACGCTTGTTCAAGCCGCCACCTCCAAAGAAAAGTCTAAACGTTCATTTCGAGGTTCCGCGTTTGAAACTCTTACGTTTCTATGACCATTTTTGGCCTCCATGTACATTGAGTTTAAAGTTAAACCAGGACAAACTTTGACCAACCAGGGACTCAAATTTGCTAGTTACACTTGGATGCTGTTCCTTTTCCTTCACGGAAAGTACCGTTTGTAAATTGATCACTGAGGAGAAATGTAATAACTATGGTTTGTGTCCGGGAAGAAGTCTTTCATATCCTGTGGCAAAAATCCTGTAGATTAGCAAGATTTTCACCGCTTTGACATTTCACACCAAGCTTCTTCCAACTGGAGGTGGCGGACATGTGCTTGTAAACAGTAAAAAAAAGAAAGAGAAGCCCCTCCCCGCTTGTCCAGTGTGAAAACCATCTGCGAAATGGGAGTTGAAGGACCTACGTTCAGCGTATTCCTTAAAGTGTGTCACGTTTGGTGTAAACATTGCTTTAGATCTGGTAAAAACTCCAACACAACAGGCTTTTCTCTGTCTGATCACGGTGAAAAAAGACAAAAGACCAAATTCATAGGTAAAAGAATTTGATTAATTCTGCACAGAATTTCATCAAACATCAAAGGAAGCAGTCCCGATCAACAGAGATCATGTGATCCATTTTTGCACTTTGACCTACAATACATGCTGTTTTCTTTCTGAATGAAAAACAGTTTCCTGCTTTTATTTTTTCTACTTTTTCTCTCCCTTTTTTGCCGCCGGACCACCTTGATAGTGAATGTGTGCTCTCTAGATAAACTGAACTCAATTTAACTAACCATGAATCGTTCCTCCCCATCATTCAGGGTTCCAACACCCTTCAAACCTCTCCCAGCCTTTTCATCTTTTCCATTTCAACTGTTTCTGCTCTTTTGTTGGATTCAAAGAACTTAATTGAGAGAAGTTTTTCACTCTCTGTCCTTTGGGGTTGAATTGCTTGTTACCTAATGAAATCTATTAATCACCTCAGCTCTTCTCTATCTGCTTAGTTAAATCCAAACGAGACTTGTTTGTCTCCTTCTTGACCTGGACGCGTTTGCTGCAGGATATCAGACCACAGCGTGCCTTCGGAAACCCCTTAAAGGAGAAGCCAGAACGCAGCAACAGCTCGGCATAAATGAAGCCGTAATAAGCGTCTCATTATCATTCAAGATTGAACGCCAAATTAAGGCAATAAATGTGAGATTAGATGCGCCGAATGAGTTGGTATTAAACAGCAAACCTCTGCGCGGTGGATAAATGTTCCAGACAGCGTTTGCTGCGCTGCTGCCTCGGTGCAGCAGGACTGCAGGGATTCGGTTAAGGCAGTAATTGGACACAACAACAACTGAAAAATTGATCACAGCTGGTGTAATTAGGAGAAATATGGGACAATCAATTTTTATTAGATTCTGCTATACAGAGGTGTAAAGTTACAGTGCGATCTCCACTGTGCGTCAAATGACTCCACAGTATTTTCAGTTGGGACCCAATAACAGCAGGAATAAGAATGACTCCATAAAAGTGTCGTTTCTTAAATAAATAAAGAACTCTCTGAAGTGAGTGTTTGACATGATGGTGAATTTTTAATCTCTTCTCACAGATGCCTCTGGAGACATCGAGAATGCAGACCATCAGTAACCTGGACCTGAGATCGGATCTGGCACACGGGGAAGCCAAAAACATGATGAGCAATCCACAATTGGGTGTTAGGGGATCAAACTGTTGGAAACGGAGAGGGGCACATGTTAGCAACGAGCACTTTGAAAGTCTGACGTTACAGTTTAATGTCTACAGAATACATTTTATTTTAAGACAACACAGATGACTAATTTGCAGTTTGTTTAGGTGTTTATTATCCATGAAGATCGAGGAGAAAAAACACGAAAATTTGGATCTAAATGACAAACTCCACATTTCTTATTCAGTACCCAACACATCGGTATATAAAAACAAGAACGACCAAAATGCTTTTACTGCAATATTGTGTCTAGAAGTCATGATTTATCCTTTTATTCTTTCTGACGGTGAAAGTCACACTACAAACCGTTATTTGTAGTGGGACTTTAGAACAAGAAAATCCCACACGAAATGTCATGGTAGTAAAGCATGTGTCAAAGTCAAGGCCCGGGGGCCGGATCCGGCCCACGGGGTATTATAACCGGCCCTCTAGATCAATGTATATCATTATTATTAGCGGCCCGAAGTTATCTTGCTAACACACTGAAGCAACACTACAATCATGGAGACTGAGAGACCAGTTAGGATGAATTCTGGTTTTCTTTACTAAACTTAGTGTTTTACATCACAAGGGTGTTGTTGGGGTGAAGAGCGAGACTGGAGGATCAACGCAGCAGACACAGGCAAAGAGGTTTAAGTTACAGTTTATTGTAGGGAGGTCTTCATGTCCAGGGGTGAGATGAGACCAGACAATCAGGCAGCAAGTGGAAGCAGAAGCTGAGCTTTTCTACTGGAGTCAAAGGAGGTGATTGGAAGCAGCTGAGTAATTGATGAGGCCACCAAACACTCCCCCCACAGAGGAATCCCAACAGGTGTCATCATCGTCCCCTTCCCTCTCACTCATGGAAAGAAAGAAATAAACATACAAACAAATGATCTGTATGACCAAAATGTTTGTATTCAGTAAAAATTGTTAACCTAATAACTTATAATCTCCTGTTTCTTTAAGCTTGACCTTTTCCTAAATAAAAGACCAGGAGGAAAGACAGTCGGCCTGAGAGGATAAAGACTACAAAACACAAAAACTAAAATCAAAAAAGGAAAAAGTTTCATCCTGTCCAGCTTTAAATTTAGACAAGGTAAAGTTCTGCAGGTAAAATGGCAGATATAAAACCAAAACCATGCTGAATGTTCCGTTTGGACCAGTGCACATTAGTCTAACAGGCTTGAACACAGAGTACATTTCCTTATCTGATCATTTTAGCAGCTAATCGAGCAAATCATCTCTAAAAGTGCAGCAGATTCCCAAACTTCTCTGTTTAACTTTCTTAGCAGACTGTGTTAAACTTTTTATTTGCTTTGCATTTCGGATGCACTGCAAAGACATTACATGCATCCACTACAGAGACAATTCAGAATGTTTTCTTTAAAGGAAATATAACAAACTCCACATAATCAGCTTTTAGGTAAAAAACTGTTTTTGTTCTTTGTAAAAATTATTTTAGAACGCTTTAAAATAAAAAAATGAAGCTAATCTGAAGCACGAGGTGAGACTTTTGCAAAGTTAAAATAAGGATTTTAGAAGTCACCTTTCAGACATCAGCAGTTTGCAGAATCGCAGCATCAAATTAGGATTAATTTAGCTTAAACTCTGACGATAATTGCAAGAATCTTTCAAGAAGAAACTATTTTTTGCCCATTTATCCCCTAATGAATGAGTCATTTTCTGTGTGAAACATAATAATGAGGCATTAAAGATGACACGCTTCAAAGATCTAATCATGTCCACCATCATTGTGTTCTCCAGCAATATTTGTGCTGCTCTGCTTTCTTTGAAGCAGAATAAACAAGTTAAAAATATGCAGAAAATAAAATCATGTGACTTTATTTGGTTTATTTAAACCAACAGTTTTTGTCTGCATATCACATGTCCAGGGCCGCAGCTACATTTTCTTGGGGCATCGGGCAGAAATTTGGGGGGTTTGTTTCTGAAATTTTATTTATGCTAAATAAATAAACCACATACAGCATTTCATTTTGATTTTTGAAAATTACTTTTGTTTTAAAAACATGCTTTTCCCCCCTTTTTAAAAAATGTTTGTATGTTTTTAACCTGGTTTTAAATGATTTGTTGGTGTGATTTGAACTTCGGAGCCACCGTACATTCTGCAGTTAATATTTTTTTTTTTCATCTACTCTCACCTATATGACTTTGTAATTAAGGCAATTTGATTATTGTCACAGATTTATTCTACTGCCATGGAAAGTATCATGAAAGTACACTGTAAAAAGGGAAAAAAACGGATCTATTAACAAAAGCTCTCTAATTTGCTACATTTAAAAGTATTTGTTTTTATTTAATTACATTTTTTAGTTGAGTAAACTATCAACTCAAAATTAAAATCTTGTGAAAACTAAAAATTGTAAATTCAACAAATTACTGACATTTTGTTGATTGATCCAGTTTTTCACTTTTTTAGTGCATATCTATTGGAGATATTAATCAATTTCATCCCAAATTAAAAATGAATACTTTGGCTTGTGAAATAAATGTTTATATATCCAGTGAATTCTTCATAAACTTCATTATTATGGGTCAACTGTAACATTTTTTCTCATCAATAAAGCCAGAAGTGGCAATAAAAATCCTTATAAAGTGAAGCAGTAAAAACATGTTTTTGGAGGAAGTTCCTAAGAGTCCTGATGGTGCTGTTTACCTTCACCACCCAATAATGGGTCGGTCGGTGTCGCCGTATCAGGAATTGCCAACTGAAGCCTTTGGTTGATATGAACAAAAAGAACATTTGTTATCATGAACTCTCAGGGACTCCTGGATTAGGCTGCGCTGGAATGAGGATTTATGGTGGGTGTTTCTCTGTCACAGGAGAAAAAAAAATTATATATCATCTGAGTCTGGGATGAGGAAATTTGTGCTTTCATAGGCACAGATCTGTTATTGAAATCGATTTTTCATGAAGAACAGCACCAAGATGATACCCTGACACCATCCTGCCAGATCTGTTGTGTAACTCCGTGTGTGTCAGCTGTCATCGTGTAACAGATTATGTGTTTCGTAGGTGTGTTTAAAGCATGACCTTTCAGTGTTTCCATGACAGCAACCACTCCTGACTATGATTTTGGTCTGGAAAAAATGTAGCAATTTAGTTAAAAAAGGAAATATTTTAAAGTTATCATGTTGACTGTTTTTTTTTTTTTTTTACAACAATTTTTTTTCATTGTTTTATGTTGATATTCGTTAAAAGAAAATCTAAGAAGAAAAATAATCTGTTCAAATTGAATTTATAATATTTTTTTTCCTAATTATTTTATAGCGTAACATTTAATTCTGTCCAAAACATTATAATAGTACTATAGTTCAATTTAATATAATGTTTGACTTTTTTAGCCACAGTTTACACAGAATTTCTAGTGTATTTCAGGAAGGGTTGGCTCAGATAAAATGGAACTTTATTAATCTTAGAGTAGAAATTCACCCAATATTGACATGGTTTCAGTTCAACCCAAACGAGACTAAGCATACAACAGAAATACACACATACATTTCAAGGTTGACTGTGGAGTGGCGGTAAATAGACGCTCCTTGATTAGGATGGGTAAATGGGTGGCAAGAGGAGGTTACAAAAAAAGAATATCAATGTTTAATAGATCATTTTCACATAGAAGCACTACACACAAAAGTACAAAATGTGCAATAGGTGGGTTAGCCGTGGGGTTGGCGGCACATTAACTTAATTTAGATAAATTAATTCACATAAAATAAAGATTAAAAAATGTATTTGATCTGGCTGTTTCCTGAACCCCTGACATAGAATTCTCTATTTTAGGTTCAGTCTGTCAGTAAAGTCAAACCACCTCTTGAATGTCGCATTTTCTGCTCTCCTTCTATTCTAGACTGGACTCCTGAACGGAAAAATAAAAAGTAATTGAAGCCAAATCAATATAACTTTTACCAAAGCCCTTACAATGCAAAAAGGCTCAACAGTGTAACTGAATAGTTCTAAAACTTTTCCCCTCTCGGGTTAAATCTAATATCCAGGATGACTAAACTAGCACTTTATTTTCTAAAACCTCATCATTTTTATTTTATTTTACATACAAGTCTGTTCCATCTTTTCTCCCTGCAGTTGCTCAGTCTTGCAGAACCTCCAGAGGCTCTTAAGCTTTATCATAGGACCTCTTCCTGGTTTACATTCTCCCTGCGCTCCCTCCCTCAGACAGTCCTTCCATGTCCGACTTCTTATAACTCTCTGCTCTGTGACAAGATGCATCCCACAGAAATGATTGGATTATTAAAAACCCACATTGCATTATCGGCATGGACATGGACCAGTGCTTCTTCCTGACACACTTCACAACATCGTTCATGACTGGTATTGTTTTTTTAACATTCCTGTTTTTGTTTTATTTGAGATGCACTAGAGAAAAGTTCAGTGTATTTCCCTGTACAGTTTAACGGTTGGTTTCATCCAATCATCAGAAGTTTGTGACCACTCTCGCTCTGCTTTCTTCTCCTCGGCTCTCTTAATTGGTGATGATGATTTTTGTAAACCTCATTGGTGGAAAAAATGAACTTGTATTTCTGCCTTTGATCTTCATATCCCCCATTGTGTAGTATGTGTGTAGTATCTCAGCTCTGTAGTTCCCATCATGACTTGTTGACATCCTTCTCAATTGGCTTGCTAATTTCCAGACAGCTGGTTCTGGATGTTCAACAAGTTTCTAATTGTATACACTGGACCTGTGTGGTGTGTTCAAGAACGTGCCAAACGTGGATTTTTGAACAAACTTAGCATTTGGTGTTCACACTGGACTGTCACTACCTGACACTAGCGCATGAAAGAAAAAAGACCTTTTCTTTTAAAACTCTATTCTGATATATGAAAGACCTGGTGTCACCTGAGGCGTCGTCGGTGACGCTTAAACACAAAATCTTTAACATACTGTAACTTTTCAACCGCTGACACGATCAGCCTCATTCCTGAAGATTCTGAAGGAGAAAAATGATTATTTACGCGGTTCTACCGAAACCGAAAGAAGTTGCTGCAAACATGCAGCATTTCGGTGCTTAGTGTCATAGAAGGTCTATTTGTCTTAGGGCATGTCAATCACTTCTACTCTGTTCAGTACTTTGTAGTTCTAGCCAATCCTTCTGCCTCTCCTGCGATGGCGGGCGGACTCATTTAAGACCGCTGACGGGGCGTGCACGCGGACCGCTCGAATGTCTGGCTGCATTTCACAGCAGATCACAAAAGTTTGACAGGTCACTGCGTCGCATCAGCCAATCAGGAACTCAGCTTTGGGCTCGGGAGGTTTTCAGTGACCCGATCAGCAGGTAAAACACTATTCCAGTTTGAGTTTAAGCCTCCCGGACTTCAGCGAAGCTCGCTTGATCAATAGCCGGGAGTAGCCTGCTCAGGTCTCCTGAACTGTAATATTTTATTTATTTTCGTCGAGACAATAATAATAAAGGGTCCCCTCTTTTTCCCTCCTCCTGGGTTAATGCGGAAAAGCCTTCAAACTCAGTCACAGAGACACAGAAACACAGTGGAAGCGGCTGTCATCCAGACGCACCGAGTGAGATAAAAGCCCGGTAACCCCTCAGGATCACATGTTTGATGGCGAGCAGCGGTGAAAGAGGGGCCACCAGTGTGCGGTTTGGAGGTTGGGTAGCTCTGATTTAATAGCAACAGCTAGAACGTCAAAAAACAATGACACCCAAAACGCCAATTTTGAGGCCTTAACCATGCGTCAACAAGTGACATGTGTGGATTTTGGAAGATGATTTTTTGTTATTGGGATACTGAAATTGGCACCGATTAGGAGTCAAAACTGAAACCAAAGAACCGCTAAAACCCAATCTGTGCCCAACCCTAATTGAAAGCGGTCACTCGAACGCTTGTCTCCAAACCTGATGTGAACATAGTATAATCTGTGAAAAGCAGCATGGCACTAAACATTAGGAAGGTGCTTACACGATCAAGGTAAATTAGCTGAGTCTGACAGTACGTCACGTTAGTAAAGTGTCGCATATTGGCACAAAGCTGCTTTTCTCTGTGTCAGAATCCGTTGAAATTACATTAATTAAAGGTTAAAGCGTTACGATAGGTCAAAGACTGTGTTATTTTGCTGTAACTGGCAATAGCTCCAGTGTTAAAGTGTTAACCGCCGCCATCAGATGAAGAACGCCAGATTATCCCGCCTACATGACACTTGAAAATGCCTGTTAAATCAGATAAGTCATTGAGTATTAGTGGTGCACACAATCGGGCTCGCTGGGTTTCTTTTGACATCAATGAGGAATCAAATCACGGATTTTATATCTGCGTGAGCGGACATTTCCAAAATGCCCGGTCAGAGAAGCGAGGCAGATATCACAAAACCCTTAAGCCCCCCGTTGAACAGCTTTGTGTTTTCGTCAGCCGGCTGTCACAGCCAGCACTGCACTCAGAAACCCAGAGTACGAGGAAGGTGAAGGTGTGAGCTCCAAAGTGATTCATATGCAGCCATTGACTGTCTTCAGAAGCGTAATAGAAGATTTAATAGGCCCAGACAGAGAAACTGTTCACATTTTTCATGCTGCTATTTCTCCAGAGTATCTGTGTTTGGAGAAGCTGGCAGATATTTATTAGCAGTGTGTTTAGATGGCTCCAGACCACGTTCCTCTGAGGAACCCTTTTGGGTTAGACTTTAACTTTCCTCGCACAAGTGTGAAATGGATTTCTCTCCAAATTAAACCCCCCCACCCAGGAGAAAATGGGCTCCAGACTTCCACTAAGGTGTATGTGATAAAAATGATTTAAGCTATTTACCCACAAAGACCGGAGGCAGGTTGGGGTTTGCCTCCTCGCATACCAGAAGAGACAAATGTTTATCCTGTTTGCATTTTTTTGTGTTCGCACCGTTTTTGGAAATGTACGTTGAAGGGGCCACTTGCATTCACGTGCTGCTATTTAAGTTTTTGCAACTATTTTTGGGCTCTACGTACAAAACGCATTGGCATTGAATGTGGGTCAATGATGAAGACTGATCATGGCGGAGAGGTTAATATTTTTTGGTTCGTGCCCGGCCGGAATTATATGACCCCAAGGCTGAATTTGAATTCTTCCCCTACCGCATATCACTACCCCTCTAATTGCAGGGGTCAGAGTGGTAAAGAGTACCTGAAGACCATACTTGAGTAAAAGTACAGATACCTTTCCATAAAAATTACTCCCTTACAAGTTTCAAGTTCCAACACTACTTGAGTAAAAGTAGAAAAGTATCAAATTTTGAAGTATTTTACTGGTTACTGAATGGAAGCTCAAAGAACACCAAGAAATGTGAAGAACAATAAACTGTTCATTTCCTAATATTTCTAACGAATATTAACGAATATAAATTAAATGTAACACTTCAATGTTTCAACATGACAGAACAAAAAAGTCAATCTCATTTTCCAAAAGAAAAAGAAGTAGTTTAACCTGGTAAATTAAAATTCAGGGCTGACTTAGATGGGATTCAGCTCTCTGTCTTGGGACACTCACACAACATTTCCCGTTTTAACAAAAGCTGGTTCTCAAAGCGTATTAGCTCTTTTTGGTGTGAAAATGAGGCCAGAACTGGTAAAAAAGACGCTCACAAGCAGCAGATAGGGTAGTGTTCAGCCTTAATGACAACTTCAGTAGAGGTGGGGAGGTTTTCCGGACGATTTTAACAATGGAGTCAATGGGGAAGGCTCACTCCAAGCACCAGCTGTTATATCTTTAAGAAGTTGTTAATTCTGTATTTCTTAGGTTTAGTTTGTAACATAATGCAATGGGTTGAGATAACGAATGTTGA
>NC_050518.1:20460426-20474460 GCF_002922805.2 Oryzias melastigma | reverse complement strand
TGTTTTTAATTGTACAGCGCTTTGAGCTGCACCAAGTATGAAAGGCGCTTTTATAAATAAAGTTTGATTTGATTTGATTTGATTTGAGAGTCGAGGATGAGGCAGAGATGGTAGAAGAACATTCAGAGATGTAGGGTAGAGACACAAACAAGACTTCGCACCAAACAGAGCTCAGACTAAATACATGGGAGTGAATACTGATGGGAACCAGCTGTGGGGCTTCTAGGAATGACAGCAGGGGCTGATGGGAAGTGAAGTGTGGGGAAGCAATAAGTGCTAGAACTCTGGAGATTAGTGCTGGGCGGATTGATCCAAAATATCGATAGTATTGATCTCAATTTGGTATCAGTATCGGATCCGATCGATACGAACCAGCAGGTATTGAAATTTTCACTCTTTGAAACTTTTCTGTTCATAGTTCATCATAGTTCCTTGTTCCTTTTGGTTTGTAGACTGTTTTGCATTCACTTTTTCACTTTTTATTTCAATTTCAAGAAGTTTCTAATTTCAATAAACTATTTTAAATTTAATTTAAAATTTTGTCCTGATTCTGTTTTTATGTTTATCAAATAATTAAAAAAGTGGAAACTCACAAAAAAACATTTAGGCTGATTAAAAATATTGAAATTTTGAGGTTCATGTCACATCCGCCGCATTCAAGAAAAATATCAATATTTTTATTAAAATTGGCGACATTGACCAGTATTGGACCAATACTCAAATGCCAACAATACACATTTAGCATGTCCACAGGCACACAACACATGGTGTAAACATAGCATGAGAGGAGGCATGATGGAACGCTGTGTGATTCAGGGATGAGGTGATGGATTTCTGAAGAAGAATTATTCATGAAAAAGAATCTGGGGATGTTTAAAAGTCCACATTTTGTGCAGGAAAGATTTGGCTAAAATTGTTTTCATTCTATTTAAAGAGAGAACAAAAAATGTTACTGGGAAATTGAGTTTCTGGTTTAAGGTCAAACAAGGCATGAAAATTACAGCTTTTTTCTCTCATGCTTACATTTTCCTTCTGTTTCAGTATTACCCTTTTTCGTCCTGTTTTCCTGCTTTTTGTGCACCAGGTCAAGGAAATTACAGCAGACCATCTGTTGAAAAATGTTTGCGGTTAGCTCTTCAGTCAATGGTGTTTGCAGGTAATCACATGCTGCACACACAAACATAACAGAAGGTAACGTGTAAAATTCTAGCAACTAATTATTGGCGTACCAGAGAGAAAGCCAGTTTAAAAGGGGGGGGGGGGGTAAAACACCTGTTCATATAAATGAACACATGACAAGATTTTTTTGTTGCTGTTTTTTAAGTAATTTATTGGGAGCAAATTCTTTTATTGATTAGATTTTAACAAATACGAAGCACTGCTTAGTTCTGGTTACCATGACTACTAAACCTAACAGCTGGGATGAGGTATGGGGGTACTGGGTTTATTTCTAGATAACTTTAGAGTCTGATAGTTGGAGGAAGAAATCATGTCCCTTTGTTCAGATAAGGAGACAGAAATAAATGTACTGTGTGTGAACCAATGACTGTATATGAGAACTGGACTGAGTGTGTGTGACATCATCCAATTAAATTAAATCAATTCAGTCGCCATTTTTCCCCAATTCTGGCGCCATTATGCTGGAGCAAACGGTGATCTGTAAGCAGTGATTGGTCCGATTGTGGCATCCACTCTCACCAATCAGGAGTGAGCTTGTTGGAAGGACACACCCCTAATTCATATATATAGATAGAGAGAGAGAGAGAGAGAGAAGTAGCTTTTTGCTGATGTTCAACACTGTACTGTAGGGAAGTTTTCACGCCATCAAATGGTTATGGTAGTTCATGTGTGTGCTTTATGTGTTCCAGCAACATCTCAGCTGTTAAAGGGTTAAAGTTCCTCCTGACTTTCTCATATAGGAAGTTTTCCACTTTCACCATTTTCCTCAGAGATTAATATAAGAGCAATAAAGCTAAAGTGTGAGTGTGCATGACATTTGCATCTTTTAAAAGGTTATGTTTAAGAACAGATTAGGGCATAAATGCTCCAAAGTCATTGAAGAGTGATGCAGAAACACGCATTCCGACTGGTTTTAACCTTTTATCCTTAAAAACCAAAGCAGAGTGCATCAAAAGGAGACCCCAGACAGCTTTACTGTGCTGTCTGGCTTCTTGAGACGCTTCTTACCATAAAGTATGCAGAGATCAGCTTGGGTTTTACAATATTCATGTATAGAAAATTAAATGTATCCTACTTTAATACTTGTGTCTCTGTGGTTGAGCCGGAGACGGCATAAACCATCCACTCCAGCAGCTCCTGCGGGACTGGATTCACTTGGATTTTTAATTATCCGACTCTGATTTCTAAATAAGGCTTTTGTGCCCAAACTAATAAAAACAATGGCAGTGACGGATCTTCTGAGGATTGAACATTGCTTTTGTTTGGGAATGCAGTCCCTTTAAGAGCTGTGAGCAAATAAATAAAAGCTTGTAAGACAATTAAGTGACAGAATCAAACTAACTCTAAGTTACAAACTCAGCATTCATTGCCATTCTGTTCGTGCTGATCTAGAATAAATATATCTTTGCAATTCAGCTTAATGAACCGATCCAATGAAAATTGAGTTTTTAACACGTTTTTGTGGCATTTTTGTGATGATGGAGGAGATATATAATGAAAATTAAGCCATTTGAAAAAGAGTATTTTTGTGGTATCACAAATTTCTGTTAATGACACAAATTTGTGATGTCACAAAAACACCTTGGCAGGTAACGAGCTCCCTGTATGGGATCAATTTAGGATCAGCTAAAAGTGAATGAAAAACCAGATTAAAAAATTTGAAAAAAATAATATATATATATATATATATATATATATATATATAACTGTAACTGAAGGATTACACTTGACATGCTGCTGCTAATTCTATTATTCTTTAGCCGCGGTGTCATATTCTCTGGGCTCACAAGCGCCCTCTGCCTTGTGGCATGTGTACTGCGTTGCGCCACATGCAACTCATTACGTAGATTTTCATGTGATTAGAGTGTCGTTTGTATTCTAATGCTGGACTTGAGGTAACATTTTACATGAGGTGCAGCAAAACACTCCACATAATGTTGACAAAGATGGTTTATATATTAGTTAAGCTTATAAGCAGTTCATTGATATGGCCTTTGTAGAAAATGGCCTCTCTTTAGATGTTATGAATCCAACTAAGTATGGTAATAAACCTTATTTGGCTGGTCACCTGATGGGAAATCGTGTCCCTGCAGCCAATGAGCTCAAAGCTCCGCCCCCAAGGGAAAATAGGATTAACTCAGGAGTGAAAACTTGAAAACTGAACTACAACAGAATAGAGGGAGAGACAAAGAAAAAATGAAAATAGAAATACTTTTTTTAAATTTGGTAGCAGTTTTAGGTTTATTTTTTTTCTCTTTATTCAAGTTTTAAATTTACAATTATTTTTTATTTTTATTTTCAATATTTCTTTGAAGTTTACAATGTGTACTTTTAAGTCTAAAGCTGTTTTTTAGTTATATATATATTTTCTAACTTACAATGACTTGTTTTCAAATCAACAGTATTTCTTTAAAGTTTACAATGTGTACTTTAAGCTTAAAATAGTTTTTCAATTTTCAAAAAACAATTTTCTACAATGTCTTGTTTTAAAAAAAAATGTCTTTACTTAATGGTTTTTCATTCATTTTAACCTAAATTGATTTCATATTCCTGCTCGGCTCCATTCTAAAGCATTCACTTGTAGACAAATAGATCCATGAACGTCTTCATTTTCCTGCAATCTGGATAAAACCGATCGTCTGGATTGATCCAGGATTGCTCGGCATTTTTGTTGCACCGGTAATGTGAGATTGGGTGTAACGGGGGTGTAAGTTAGCGGAGAGAGTGTACTTCAGATGGATGATGGGAAGGGAGCGGGGCTGCTCCACAGCTTCACGGTCATGCCCACAACTTAGAGGTGAATTTCTGATGAACTCCTGCCGCTCTGCAGAAACTATGTCCTAGAAAACAACAGGTTTTTGGCTAAAAACAGTATAATCATAATTAAAAGACCACTAAGAACGCTATAAAAATTGATCAAAAGATGATGGCAGTCGGTCTTTAATGCTCACTGGTGAATTTTTTAAAGACTTTAAAGACAAACTAACAACAGACAGATAATGATAGCATGATGCAACTGAGAAAAAAAAAGGATTGGAAAAGGAAAAAAAAAAGAATCTCGTTTTTGCAAGGAAAGCAATCTGTATTTAGTTGGAGTGGACACGCTGTGCCTAATCGCAGCAGTGTGTCTTTCTCCTCAGCTGGGTGAAGGGTGCACCTGTCCTCCCACACAAGACTCACTGTCACCACGGTGTCACCGAAATACCCAGACAAACCGTCATCCTCATTCGCTGCCGTCGTTTCGTCTGTTTTCCTCTCTGCAGCTGAACCGCCGCGCTTGTATCGCTAAATCTGACCGCTAAATGCTGCCTCATTTCCTCCTGTTTTAGGATCATCACTCCACAACTAACGTCCAGGAGCTTCCACTCTCCAGGAGCGAGGAGACAGATGGACATTTACTAATTCTGCCTTCTGCTCGGAGAGCTTGAGCTCTAGAACTTCTGACAGAAACAAGCAAACACGTCCTGCCGCGCTCACGTCAGGTTGCTTAATTGTAGCTGGACGTGTAAATCCCACATAAATTGGCTCCGTTTTCTATTTGTGCGGATGTGTAACTCCCCCTGTACGCCGAGATTCTAATCCTGTTGTCTGATTCATGAGGAGGGGAGCAGCCAGCTGCGGGCCTCATCAGTCACGTTACCTCCTCAGAGTCCAACACACAAACCACAGAGCCCTTCACAGGCCGCCAGCGCAGATCTACTCTGACTTCCTGCGTGTCGCTGATATTTTATTCAGCGCGTAACTGAAAAAAATGGTAAAGTATTCATCACAGATGGTAATTTTGATTTTAAAGGGATGATAGAAGTGAAGAAAATATTGATAAAGCTTTGAACTGAGATTACAGCTGGCTTGGTTTCATTCAGCGTATTCTTTTTTTTTTCCTAAATAGAACTCAGAGAACATTTTGTTCTGGACTACTCATGCTAAAGCTAGCGTGTGTGCTGGAAACAATGAACCCTGGAGAACTCGAGCGCACATTTTCCTCTGGGATTTTAAAGTTAATTCTTAAGTAACAGAAACCTTAAAAAATTAAAAGAATAAAACTAAATTTAAATTAAAAAAGAGGCCAAATTTGAGCTTTTGGGTTCTTGAGGGTTAAAATAATACAATTTTTGCTACTGTGATTGTTATTAAATATAAACGTATTGCATTTCTATGAATTGAATTGAGACATTTTGTCAACCAAACACACTCGACAGGTGTTGTCCAATGACCATTGACTGTATATTCACTGGACATTTCAACCCCTCCCCCCTCGTGTTCCAAACAATCAAATAGTTAGTCCTATAGACTTCAATTGAGAAATAAACAATTATTTATCAGTCATTCAATTTGTCAGAATAACCATTTTTGCTCTGATACATTCTTCTTAACATCTTTCTTATTCTATTTTTTGGAAAAACATCATTTTTTTAATGCAAGTTTTTCAAGTTATAAGCTGACCAATCAGATGCCTCAATAAAAGCATGTGGTGCCCGCTAGCCTTGAAGGTTTGATTCTCATGAACTGTTTTCAGTGGGAGGGGTGTGGCCTTCAAACAAGCTCACTCATGATTGGTGACAGTAGTTCCTCTAAAACTAACTCACTCAGACCGACCAATCACAGACAACTGGTTTCAAAATGGCAGCCACGGTGACGGCTATTGCCTGATTTCGCTAGGGGCTGAAGTAAGACATTTCTGTGCGTGAAGTCAACACCTCACTCTCTTTCTTTTTTTTTTTTTTTTTAATCTTTATTTAACATGGGAATTCGTATTGAGATAAAAAATCTCTTTTTGTCCAGTGAATTAACATGTCTTTGACATATCAGAAAGGTTAAGGTTAAGCTAATCCGATTGGTTAAAGGTATTATCACATGCGTGGGTGCTGCAGGATTTTGGGTTGTCAAGGTCCATGGAGGGAATTAGAGAAGAGTGGTTGATTCAAAATACTGTCGCACATATGGTTGGTTGTAAAGTATTTGTAAGGCTAACATAAATTGCACACACTGTTGTACAGTGCCCTTATGCCGGTATCTCAGAGAATGTGCGTTTTGTGCATTCTTTAACACACGTTCAGGTTTTGCTGTTCGAACTGGATTGTCACTATCAGATAATAGAGCATGTTTAACACCCTGGACGCTTGGTACAAATGGTCAAAATAGTACAAATCTTGCTCCAGGCCTTTTCTTTCACAGCTCTATTCCATAATAACAGCACATAAATATGACACAAATCACAAATAAATCATTTCTCCTTCAAGGTCAATTATTAAATGGTTTGAATTGAAGGAGACGCTACCCAAACGTCACTATCAAACCAAAGTTTGAGTTGGTTTGACGCTCAATAGCTGCACATTTTCGTACATAGAAACCTACGTATCAACAGGAGAGTTTTGAAGCTGGAAATGCTCATTTATTAGCGTTTTCCTAAACTTTTGATTGAAAGTGGTCGCTCAAACATGTGGTGCAGAGGGCTTTGTGAACTCGGTCCCAACTACCCGTACAGTCGGGATGTCTTCGGGAGAAAAATGGGCAAAACCGTACGAAGAACACTAGGAGCCTGCACAGAATTTACTGACCACTTACGCAAGTTTGAACCTTTTTTTTAATTTATTTCCCAGCTGTTTAAGACTGTAGTCCATCCTCAAACATAAGGGTTCATCCTCATGAATCTAATCAAGTTAAAAGTAAGAATATATGACGATAAAAGAGAAGAGTTTTTTATTTTGCCTGAATATTATTATACTATTAAACATTCTTCACCTTCATTTTTGTCTTAAAATTCTATTCGTCCTGCAGTTTGATCCACTTTAGCAGAGTATTAAAACAAGACATTTTTGAGCTACTTCTGTAGGAAATCAACAGATGAACGAGCTGCACCCACAAAGAGAGGTTATTTATTTGACATTTAGAAAGTGTTGTGAGTATTTTACGCAAACTGTGGTTCTGTAACAAATGAAATGACATCACCTCCACAGCTTTTCTCCATTTTTGCCTCTCCACGAGTCGAGACGTTGCAGCAGCCCACGGATTCGCGCTTTTCAACCTTTCTTCTATTGATTTCTTCGCGAGGCTAAGAGACTCTCCAACACAAGCAGGACTAATTGCTAAGCACGGGAGAAGAAGCAATCTGTCATCCAAATCCATCGCATAATTTTATTGTGATTGGACCCCTCACCCCACCCCCTTTTCCGCTGATTAAAATGAAGTTCTCAAATCCTAAATTGTGTTTAAGGTTCCATGAATAAACTCCAGACTTAAACCCTAATCTCACCCTCAGAGAGTCAAGAGCGCCACATGATGCAACATTTACAGGTCAAACAGAGTCGTGGAGTCGACCAGAAATCTCATGAATATCTCACGTTTTTCTGGATCTTTCTGCAAGATGTAATGGATGGACACTATAAACTAAATCAGGGGTCTGCACCATGAGGTTCTGAAGACACTTGTGGCTCCTTTACTCCACCATTGTGGCTCTTCAGTGCTGATAATTTGAATTGCTAATGAGTTTAAAGTTTTAGTTTTTTTTTTTTTTTACTTAATCAAGTTTGTTTATCAATTTTTAAGTTTTCAAATAACTGAGCAAAAGTTTGGTAAAAGTATGAATCTGTTGTCACTAGGATGAATTAAAAGCACAAATTATTATTTTCTGCTGCACAACAGAGACAAAGCTCTAAAATTGCATTTACATTTTTTTTTTAAATCCACACCAACACTATTTATATTTAATAATACAAGCCAAAAAGTATGGTAGTGCACCAAAATCATAATGACAGAAAATTATTATTATTATTTTTGCTTTCTTTGTTTTCTATTCACCATAATCTGATGTAGTTTGAGGATTTTATTTGACACAAGGTGTATTTTATTTTGAAAGGAACAGTTAAAATTCTTACATATATACACATCTAACACAGTTATAATTTAATAATTGTAAACATTTCAACTCTACATTTCTTAAATAAATGGTTTAATTGTCACACATTTATAAACAAGGTGTATTTTATTTTGAAAGGAACTTGAGTAAACCAAGTTAAAATTCTTACACATATACGCACATCTCACACAGTTGTAATTCAATTACTGTAAATATTTAAAAACTACACTTCATAAATAAATGGTTTAATTGCCACAAAATCATGAATCCTATTTTCTAAACATTAAAGTGAGATTTTGCAGCTTTTACTGGGTTTTTGTCACTAAAAAGCTGGATCAAAGGGCTCTTTCAGCGTTAAAGGTTCTAGATTCCTGCTTTAGATGATCCACAAAGATGGAATTAAACTTATCAAGTAAAGCAGGCTGCATTATTGGTGTGCTGTTACAATAAAATATTACTTAATACCAACTTAGTGGTAGAGTGTCCACCCTGAGGTTGGAAGGCCGTGAGCTCAAACCCACAGTCTAGTCATATCAAAGACTAGAACTTGGACCCAGTCCCTCCCTGCTTGACTCTCAGCATTCTGGGGGTTAAACCACTAAAAGTTTCCTCAGCTCACCGATCCTTCAGGGTCAAACGCTGACAATAAATTGCTCACACCCTGGTGTGTGACAACTAATGGGACTTAATTTGAGACACTCCAGCAGATTAAACTGATAGTAATTTGGAAAAAAAAAGTTTTTTTATTTTTGTGTCACGAAACACAATATTTAGAACACACACTGAACAACAATGTAGATCCATTTTCTGAACCCCCTGTATCCCTTTTGCGATCCCAGTTCCTGTTGGGTGATGGTGGGGTACAGTCTGTCACAGGGACGAAGAATCACACACACCTGTAGGGACAACTTAGAATCACCAAAGTAGCATGTTTCTGGACTGTGAGAGGAAACGGTACGGAGAGAAAACAGTATCACCTCGATTTGTGTGTCAGTGTTTCTGATTAGTGCGTCACTTTGGATTTGTGCGTAATTTTTGATTTGTGAGTAATTTTGATTTGTGGGTGTGTAATATTTGATTTGTGCATCATTTTGTATTTGTGTGTAACTTTTGATCTGTGCTTCCTTTTGGATTTGTCCGTAAGTTTTGATTTGTGGGTGTGTAATATTTGATTTGTGTACCACTTTAGATTTGTGCTTAACTTTTGATTTGTGTGCCACTTTGGATTTGTGCGTATTTCTTGATTTGATCATGTGTAGTATTTGATTTGTCCATAACTTTGGACTTGTGATTGTGAAATTCTTGATTTGTGTGCAACTTTCAATTTGTGTGTCTCTTTAAATTTGTGGGTGCGCAATTATTGATTTATGCATTAACTTTTGATTTGTACATAATTTTGGATTTGTGCATAATTGTCATTTGTCTGGGTGCCTCGTATTTGATTTGTGCAATACTTTTGTTTTGTGCATCATTTTGGATTTGTGCATAATTTCGTGGGTGCGTCGTATTTAATTTGTGTACCACTATGGGATTTGTGTGTAACTTTTGATTTATGCACTAATTTGGATATGCTGTTGTGTGTATTTTGTGAATCACTGTGGACTTTTGATTGTGAAATTCTTGATTTGTGCGTGATTTTTGATTTGTGCGTCTCTATCGATTTGTAGGTGTGTAATTCCTAATTTGTAAATTATATAATAGATTTTGTTCATAAGTACAAAAATTATGAAATTCAAAAGAAGTACAAAGTACAATTACAACAGCTTGAAACTAACTTCACAAATCTTTAAAAATTACACTCGAATGGCTTGTTACTTATACACAAAACCACATTTACGCACAAATTTTTTGTGAGTCTCTTCACATCTCCAAGATTTGTGTGTAAGTGTTGTATTTAAATGCTGCTAGAATGCTGAATCATCAGTTTTCTTTTAAGCCGTTTTGATCTTAGATTGTGAATATTATCTGAAACTTGACATTTTCTTACTTTCTTAAACAGATTTACTCAATAATTAATACAAAAAGTTTAAATATGTTTTTTAAAAAGTTTAACTCTAAAGTTTCCCTATTCTCCTCGCTGCCTAGTGATTGTGCTTTCCTATTATCTCTCCATAAAAATGTTGTTCCTGGAGAAAACCAACACATGCACAAGAAGAACGTGTATAGTCCACATAAAAAGAACACATCTGAGAATTGAACCAAAACCGTCTTACTGGAGGGAAGAGTGCTAACCGCTACACCACAGTACAGCCTTCACAATGCAGACATGGATGAATAACGAACTCAAGATTAACAGAAAACTGACTCAACTGTTTCCATCAGTACAAACAAAAAAAATCCATAGAAAAGAACACAAGTTAAAGAAGCAACATTTTGAATCCTGGTTATATTTTGTCTCAGTGGTGGTTGCTGCTGTGCAGTTGGACTGCATTTGTAATCACAAATAGCCTAATTGGATAGAGGGTTGTGTTGTTGTTGTTCTGGTTACAGCACAGCGCTGTGGCGTTTAGCAGTCCAGAAAACATCTTTCACCGCTTAATTGGTGTCTCCAAACTTTCCCTCTGTAGTGAGTGTGAGGAGGTGTGACCCTCCATGTGGCCCCTTGATGGTCCGGGGTTTGTCTAGTGGGGGGGACTCCAGTGACCCAATTACTTTGTACTTTGTAAAAAGAGATATTGGAATAGCTATTACCATTAGTTATTACTTGTTGGTCTGAAATATGCTTTTTAAGTAAATATGTGGGTCTGAATTGTCCTTTAAGTGTGAATGTGTGTGACCCCGCCTTTGCCCAACAAATGTTTGGATAGGCTCCAGCAACCCTGTGACTCCAAAAAGGGATTGAGTGGATTTAGAAGATCAATTATTGGTTAAAAAAATCAAAATCTTCTGAAAATAGAGGCAGGACAATGTATAAAAGTCAAAATAAAAGAAAGTTATCCAAATATTTCAGTTAGCCCAGGGGTCTGCAGTCTTCAACACTTTCAGAGCCACTCGGGTCAAATTTCTCACTGACCACAAACCTGTGAGAGCCACAACATTTTATATTATTGTTGCTTTTATATTCAATTTAAATTAACTTTTTTGGCATTAATAAAACATGAACACAAAGAGAAAATCGTTTTTTTTTCTCAAAGTACTAAATATATAGCTTATTCCAGAGGTTACCATGATGTCCTTTCAAAATAAAAGAGACCCTACAGGATCATGTCAGTCCAGCTGATGTAGTAGTAGGAGGTTATCAGCAATCATTTAAAAAAATTACAATTTGTGGTGCATTTCAGCTGAAGTTTGTAAATCTAACATTATATCTGGGCTAATTAGGTGACTGTTGCTGTATTTTTCAAACCCCAATGTGTGCTTAAGACTATTGAATTTGTTCAAATATAGAAAATCCATCCTAGAATGATTGTGCTCACTGACCTCCAAATGTGCACAAAAATCTGTCAAAATGTTTCGGTTCAACTTCTGTCCTTCAACTGTTTGTGAATAAGTTGAATAAACTTCACTTTTTACTTTACAGTTACTTTTTAAAATGAAAAACATGGTGTTTTTTTTTAACCGGAGAACCACAGTGAGGGGAGAAAGAGCCACATGTGGCTCCAGAGCCTCATGATATCCACACAGCTTCAAGTTCTAAATTATCGGCAATAAGTCTATTATTCATTAGCTTGGTACAAACCAGCCATTGAATACTTGTTATTAAAGATGCAGAACAAACAGATATAATGACAGTAATTTTAGAGTAACTTTAGCTGCAAATATCTAAACTTCTAACTCTGCTGGACTCATCAGCAGATCTCTGCTGAGCTGAATCAGAAATCATGGGAGAAACAAGGACACGAGAGCAGCAGGCTTGTAGAATATTAGAAAATATTTGCATTACATGTGTGATAATCAAATGTAGCATCAACATGAGCTTTACTAAAGTGTAAAATACTAAACTGGTGGAGGATTGTTTTATAATTTTCCATATTAAATTGTTTTTATTCAGAATTTCCATTGGGAAAAGGTTTAGTTTTACAGTTTTTATTGTTTTTGAAAACTTTCTAAACCAAGTTACCAATAAAAAAGCAATAAGATTTAATTTTATGGTCTTTGAAACCAAATCAAATAGTTAAAAACTAGAGAAAAAGTGTTAAATCTTGCTAAAAGTTTTGCCCCGGGGCGTGGATCATGTTGTACAGGGAGAGGTAAAGGCTCATCTGCCCTGAAGGTAGAAAAAAAGCAGGAGAGGAAAGTAATGTGCACAAAGAACAACAGAGGTAGACACAAACTGTGCATGAGTGATAGATAACATTGTGTGAGCTTCATTGGTTTATTTTCATTTACTTCTTACGGTTTTTGCATTTTCTTTTATGGCAAATCTTTCAAATGGATTTGCACCAGAGTGTTAACCAGGAGAGACTGTGGAGTCAAACTCAGTCACACAAGGGGCCAAAATCCAAAACACAGCTTAGGGCCAAACAGGATAAACATTTATTGAACACACTAAAACTAAATTTTTTTAACTTTTTAACATAATTATGAACTAGATATATAGCATTTTCTGCGATAATGCAACTGTGAATGCTGTAAACTGAATTTAGTCGCTGAAGATGCTAGTGCTGATAGCTGAAAACGCTGAAGCTAATAGCTGAAAATGCTGAAGCTAATAGCTCAAAACACTCAAGCTAATAGCTGAAAACGCTGAAGCTAATAGCTGAAAATGCTGAAGCTAATAGCTGAAAACGCTGAAGCTAATGGCTGAAAATGTTAAAGCTAATAGCCAGCTAAAATATTCACAAAATGCCAAATTAGCCAACAAAACGAAAAAAAAAACAACTTAGATTATCCAAAACAGTTAGCATGTAGCTGAAAAAATACCTGAACAAAGCCTGAATTAGCCAAAGCAGCTAGCATGTAGCTGGAATATTAGCTAAGCTACAAAATAGCTTAAACATTTTTTAGTAAATGCCGAAATAGTCCAAAAAGCTAGAAGAATGCCAATTTTCAAAACTATAAAACCGTAACTTAACATAAATATAAATGACAAAAAGGCAGAAATATTATTGCCTAATAAATCAAATTAAACCTTAAATAACTTTCAATATTTTATTCTTCATAAAAACATACTTTTGTCAAGATTATACAAGTTAGAAATGAGTACAAGATAACATTGGACCATTAATAACAATAAAATAAAATGATCTGGAGGGCCGGATCGTGACTTTGACACAGGCGCTGTAGACGATGTCAGAGATAAATCTCTAAAGTTTGATCAGTGTGGCTCCAAATATTCACAGAGAAGGACGTGACCTCTAGAAGTTTAATGTGTCTGTGATTCAGATTATTGTCTTTTTCTGCATTGACTTCAATTTCATTTAGACAAATTGTAAATTATAACCTCATTAGCTGGGATAACCCTCTGTCATTATGCTTAATCGTTTTATGCTGAAATACATCCTTCTCTTCTAAAACAAAAACGCTGTTTGTTCAAACCAGCTGAACAGTTTCCATGAAAACTGTAAATATTTAAACTCGTCCCATCAAGGATCTTCTATAGACATGATGAAGCTAGATCAAAACTTTTGTGTCTTTTCTCTTACAGCATTCTATACATATATATATATATATATAGATAGATTGGAGAGGCTTCCAATTATACCTGTAATTTGATGTGAGTCAGCGTTTGTCAGCACGACACAAACAGCAAACGCTCACGGCTGATCGTGGAAAGACGAGGTTTTGGCTCCTCGGCTTCATCTTCACTTGGAGTTTCAGGAAAGTCCTAAAAGGTCACCGGTTGATTGAGTTGGTGCTTCTGCTATTTGTTCATACTTTATATTCATCCTGTGACTTTTCAATGTTGGTCTTTTCTGGCTGGAAGATGGAGAGCGTTCACCACTTACATCTCTATAGTAAATCAAAGCTGCTAATGCAGATTTGATTGGAGTTATTCCTGAACTGGAACGCCAGGAAATAAGCACCGCCTCCCCATCCTGACTACTGCTCCCCCCCCC
>NC_050518.1:20442682-20460418 GCF_002922805.2 Oryzias melastigma | reverse complement strand
CAGGAGACCGATGACGAGACATATGTCCGAGTTCCTTCACTAATTCCAAAATCCAGTTCTCTAGAAATTCCCCCAGAATTCTCTGCAAAAACTAGTGTGTATCAATGGCCAGTGGATTGGGGAATATAGACCACAATGCATTGCATTTGAACAAGTTTTGCAAAAAAGAAAAAAACATGTTTTTAAATGCATTTTTTAAATTAGCCAACAACATTTTTACTATCAGAACATGGTGGATTCATAAATAATTGTCCTTACATGTTTGTTTTGATTAGGTTATCACTTTGCGAAATTGGTGACATCATATTTGCCAATTAAAAAAAAAAGTAGTGAGCAGGGTTTCTGAGGGTTAGCTCTTAAAATCCAGGATACTAGAAAGTCCTTCACAATATAGTTTTTAGTAGTTATGGATCACGGCGGGAATTCATAAAATAGCCAAAGACATTTCATTTTCAGTACGATATGTTTGCTTTTCGGTACATAATGCATCTCATCCCCATCGTGGATGCAGATGGAAGACAATAGCGAACATTGGAAGTCATTGTGGAAGTAAAGTCAAGTAAAGAATGAGTTACTGAATACTTTACAGCATTCACACAATAGAGATTCTCCTGCGCCTTTCCGTACGTTTTTGGCACCTAAAAACTCTTGTACTTTTGGTATTTAAAGGCTTTATAGTTTTTTAAATATAAAAAAATATATACGCCCCACAGGAAGTGAATGAGAAATTCCTCAAATCCTTCAAAAACTTTTGAACTTGTGAACTTCTACGTATAGTTTCAGCTAGAAACACCATTCAAATGTGTTTAGAATGTTCAGCAACTACTGGTTTTTTAGGGTAATTTGGAATTTTGCTTTTATCTTAGCTTTTATCTGTATTTCCAGTTTATTGTCTAATACTTTAGCATTATGTTTAGCTGTTTTGGCAAATTGACTAGCAGACATTTTTAAGCTATTTCGGAAAATTTAGAGTTTAGCTAATACTTGAGCAAAATCAGACATTTTTCCAGTTGTTTGGCTAATTTGGCATTTAGCTTTCAGATGTTTCAGCTGTCAGTTTCAGCATTCTTAGCTATCAACTCTAGCGTCTCCAGCCGCCACATTTAATTCACAGCATTCACCCTTGCATTATCACAGATAATACTATATTTCCTTTGAAATTCCACATGCTTTTGATCCAGTGAACAACTGCAGTCAAAAAAGGGAAATTCTGTGTTTTTACTATGGACTGTACTTGAAAACTGGACTGAGTAATCCCTCCCCCTTTGCATTCCAAACAGGAAGTGCCCTGTAAGTTAAATTGTGTTAATTATAACATTGTCTTGCTTACTCTTCCAGATATGTGACTTATTTACACTTTCTAGAATTTTGTTGTGTATATAACATTTCACAATAACAATAAAGTCTTTTCTATTCTATCCACTTGACCCAAGAAGCCAAAATCCCACTGACTTATTCTGAGAAACGAAGTTATCACTCAGTCATTCTATTTTTCTGAATAACCATTCCTCCTCTGCTACCTTTGGTTAGGTGTAGGCTTGGCATGCAAGAAACCCGGAGTCCCTTCCCGGGACATACAATGAGTTTAATCCAGTGTGGGTCTTTAGTCAGGTCCCTTCACCTATCTGTGGCAGCTGTGTGCCTTGAAAATACAGGGTTGTGTCAGAAAGGGCATCAACGTAAAACTCTCTGCCAAACTATCGTATTATACAACTAACAAATCAGACGTCTCTATGAAAGTGGTCCCTACTGGTACCGCGAGAAATGTTCAGAACATTTGATTGAGAGATTTCTAACCAATCCAGTCTGGTTCCAACATGGCGGCATCCATATCATGAAAAAATGTTGATTAAATTGGCTTCATTTGGGTGATGTCACTCTGACTTGGTCCAGTTCTCCTGACCTATACTGTCAATGGTTTTCACCTGGGAAATAGTTAAATCAGTGAACTCAATTTCATTTTCTATCAGGAACTCTAAATCTACTTTAATCGAGCTGTTTTGTGCTGAACAGGTGATTTAGTAATTGACATCATCTGTAAACGTACACAAACAGTATATTCATCTTATAATGAGATGTGCACAACACATTGGATAAGACTGACTTTTTGTGGCCTCACAAAAACTTGATGCAATTTTGCAGCAATTAGACGCTTCACTCTTCCACGGCTGATTTTTTTTTTTTATGGTCATAGTCATCTTTCACAAGATGATCAGACTCTTCAGGCTTGTGAGATTTTATGAGATATTTATTCAACTCGTCTTTGCTACTGAGCAGAGGAGCTGGATTCTCTGCTGCTTCCAGGTTTTTCCTTCATTACATGAACCTCTGAGACATTCTATTCTGCATACAGGAAAATATAACAAACCTTTTCCAGCAATTATAAAATCTCGAAGAACTTTTATTTGGCAGGCAGAGGATTTTTCTCCTTATTAAATAAACCATGATTTGGTGTTTTGTCACAAACCACATACTGAGTTGTTTTCATCCATCCATCCATTTTCTTGACCGCCTCATCCCTGTCGGGGTCGCGGGGTGCCGGAGCCTATCCCGGCCACTGATGGGCGAAGGCGGGGTACACCCTGGACAGGTCGCCAGTCTGTCGCAGGGCCTCAATCACACACACATTCACTCTCACATCCACACCTAGGGGCAATTTAGAGTCACCAGTTAACCTATGAAGCATGTTTTTGGACGGTGGGAGGAAGCCGGAGTCCCCGGTGAAAACCCACGCATGCACGGGGAGAACATGCAAACTCCACACAGAAAGGTCCCAGCCGGGATTCGAACCGGGGCCTTCTCACTGTGAGGCAAGAGCGCTAACCACTTGCGCCACCGTGCAGCCCGTTTATTTTAATTAATAAAAAAAATAAGAAAAAACAAAATAATTAAAAAAAAACATAAAATCTATATATATATATTTTATTATTGAAAAATACATAAAATAAAATTATGGTATATTGGAATATACTAATTAACCAATCAAAAACAGACACATTTGCACTTATATGACACATTGAATCCCTTAAATGTAATGATTGTCAAATACAGTTTGATTAATTGCTTGACAGGAAGTGGTAAAAAACAAATTATTATAATATCACCTTTATTGTGATTTAGTGTATTGAGAATTTTGTTGTTGTTTAGTTGTTCAGTCTGTTTCCTTGTTCTGGTTTTGTGTTTCTGTCCTTTTGTCAACCATTAAATCTGTTAATCATTCTGAGCTGTCTTTGTTTAGTTCATGATCTTCATCGTCTGGTTTTTGGTTCTTCATTGTCAGGTTGTCACAGATTTGATTCCATTTGTTTTATTAGTCTTTGTTGGTTTAAAGTCCCTCTATGACCATTTTTTTCATCAAGAAAAAACTTCCCAGTAGTGTTTTAATTGTGATTATGAAGTTTTAAACTAAAATCCTACAACCTAAATGCCTAAAAAAGTAATTTTTCATGTTGATGTGAAGCCTTCGTCTGCAAATTCTCCTCGGAGGGGGCGTGGCTTTTGGAGCTGATCTGAGCAGCTCCATCCCAGCCAGCCGAAAGACATAGTCTCTCCAGCGTGTCCTGGGTCTTCTCCAGGGCCTCCGCATAGTGGGACATGCCCGGACCACCTCCCCTGGGAGACGTCCAGGAGGAATTCGAACCAGATGCCCGAGCCACTTCAACTATCTCCTCTCGATTTGGAGGAGAAGCGGCTCTACTCTGAGCTTTTTCGGGTGACTGAGCTTCTCACCCTATCTCTAAGGGAGCTGTAAATGGGGCTTTAAAAGTGCTATTTGTTGGTCATTGCCAAATTTTTGATAAATTAAAATAGAATTGTTAAATTCTTGAAAATATAGTCAAAACCCGTCTCTGTGGTGCCCCCTATGGGTTGAATCGAGGTATTACCATTGAATTTTGTGATTGGTCAAGCCATATAAGTTTCAGAAGTCCCACGTCATGATCTGCAGCTCCAGTAATGATAACAGTCCAGCCCCCAAGCCCCGCCCCTCAGACTGGATTTTCACATTTCAGCTGTGGGTGGAGTCAGCCTCCTACCTCCCTGTTTGGTTACCCTTTAATAATATTTTTTCTTATCAGATGTCGTTTGACAGATTCTCCTGAGCCCGTTTTCAAGTGGTAGGGGTGTGGGCTTCCAACAAGCTCGCTCCTGATTGGTGACAGTGGTTGCTATAGAAATGACACAGACCAATTCAGATCAATCTGATGTCGTCTGCTTCCAACATGATGACGTTTGTACCACAAAAAAAAGTCAAGTACATTGACTTAATTTGATTGGAGCCAGATGTTGGCCATGGTCTATGGATGATATCACGCTCACTTAGTCTAGATCTCATTGGCCAACCCCAAGATAGTCAGAGTGGGATGGGGGGACAAATTTATGGGGTTGGAGTGTTGGAGTGTGGGTCCCCCACCAGTGTAATCCTTAAGAAAGGTTTGTGTGAGCTGTTCGTAGTTGTGTGGGTATGTAAGTGTATCTGTGGTGATGGAAGAGTTGGATCGGAAACTGATTCATGTCAAGTGTGACAATTATTTAAAAAATTACAATGTTGTCAAGATATGAAACTCCAAAAACTGTACATTCATGTCAGAATTTGTCAGCAGCATTCCTTCAGCTTTTGTTTTTCCTCCACTTACGCTCATTCATTCGACATATCAGCATCTCTGTTTCCTGTATTTCCACATCACATGAGGGGAAACTCTTTTGTTGCTTTTTGTTTTCTCTCCATGTCAGTTTTTCGGTGATGCCTCCAACAAAAGTAAAGACGGCACGTCTCTGTGGGCCTTTGTGTTCCTCAAACAGAGCTGCTGAATTCATATTATAAGATGTGTTTCCATCTATCTGTACAAACACAGCGTTGACAGCTCTTCGCACTTTACTGAAGGACACATTGTCGCTTTCTTTTATACTTATTTGGACTTCTCTTTTTCTGAAAAAATGTTTCCCCAACAGCAGTGCGGCGTGCTCCTCTTCCTCCGTCAGTCTCCGTGGACTCTGACAGCTGCCTGGATTACAAAGGTAACAATGTGCGTAATGAAGCAACCCAAATCTCATCAGACGGCACGTCTTTGATTTACCCCGAGCAACCTTCCTGACCGCAGCGCTGGCCTCTGAGCCTCACCAAATGAGCTTTTCATTTACTATTCACAACTTAGAGTGCTGAGCGCTGCAGCCGCAGAGGGGCTGTGAGAAGCTGCAGACGTGATTTTACAGTGTTAACACTCCACAAAGCAGTGGATCGGCTCCAGGTTTATTAGCCCAGTGTTCACACAGTTTGCAGTAGTTCTGCTTGATAAATTAAATTATTTTAAACCTGGTTAAGATGGATTTTGAAGTATACTTTTAATTTCATCTGGGTTTCATAGAAACAAAGCATAATATTATTCAATACCAGGTGCTTCGATCTTTCTAATAAAAAATATATGATCTTAAAGTCCCCCTGTGACGATTTTTTTATTTTAAAAAACGTTCCCAGTAGTGTTTTAATTATGATTATGAAGTTTTTTATTACCAAAATCCCACAACTTAAACGTCTTAAAAAGCTATTTTTCATGTTGATCTGAAGCCTGTTTCCAAAATCTCCTCTGAGGGGGCGTGACTCTTGGAACTGAGTAGCTCCGCCCTTGATTCCCCCTGTCTGATTATAACAGCTCTGTCTTGCTGGTGTAAATCTTCACCGCTGCTACACGAAAAAGGTCAAACAATATCGATAATGTCCAGCTGTATCATTTTGACGGAAATGTGAACGGCGGCTCATTTGACTGAATTCAATAGGAAGATGCCATCTTCTCATCTCCAGCACCTGAACTATCTGGACTTGATGGGGGCAAATTGAAAGTTTTTTTTTTTTTTTAAACTTACAGTTTGATTGACGGCGGTTTAAAAGGATAAATACTCTGAAATGCCAAAATGAAATGATTTCTTATTACATTTGTTCTTTTTCATAAGAAGACACATACATGCTAAAAACTCAAAAACATGATTTTCATCAGAATGGGATTTTAAAGTCACACTCCGACCATCTTTCAATCTATTGTAAAAGCGTTCTCTGTGGTCTTTTAATCACAATTTTGACGTTTTTAGCTTAAATCAAACAACCAATGTTGTTTCTAGGACATAGTTTCTGCAGCTGTTCATAAGAAATTTGTTTTTAAGTTGTGGGAGGAGCAACACTGCCCCCTCCCCTCGCCTCCAAGTCCCTCCCAGCAAATTTGTGACATCACTAATTAGGGGTGTAGGGAAAAATGTTTCGGCAATATATCATGATATTTCGTTTGACGATACTTGTGTCGATTTAAAATATTAACAAGACGATATTTAGTAAATTATTTAGGAGAGTTGTTCAGTGTTCTACTTTTGCTTATCATGTACATCCCGACCACTAGTCGGCAGTACAACACACTGAGCCTCTTGAGGCAGATAAACACAGTTGAAGAACTTTGTTGTGAAAATCTGACAATTTTAAAAACAAATATTTTTTAATTTACCAAAAGAAAAGAACTATTAATTTGCTTGGGGAAAACCAACTTGCATATGAGATACAGTTGTAATGCTTAAGTTTTTTCCAAAGTCGTACTCTCAGAAAAAAAGTGAAAAATTGTTTTGGTACAGTCTTAGGATTTATTGCGATATTGTATCATGAGACAACTTCCTTGCATAAGAGATACATTTGCAGTGCTTAAGTTTTTATTTTAAGTCATACTGTTAAAAAAGTAAAAAATTGTTCTGATACAGTTTTGGGATATTTGTGATACAAATCGTATCATGAGACCCATTTAGGGATATTTATCATATCGCCAGAATGTTGAGAATACACAACCTAATCACAAATACATCGCAGTTGCTGGGATAGGCTCCAGCAACCCTGTGACCCCAAATGGGATTCAGTGGGTTTGGAAATTCGAGGGATAGACCGACTCAATTAGTAACAACAATCCTGACCATCACCCATAGGGGGCAGAGGCTTCAAGAATTGTTTCGGTTGTTCATAGAATAAAAAGTGACATTACAGTATAAAGAGCTTTTGAACCGACAGAGTAAAACAAAATTCTAAAAAGCATTCATTTTTCAAGTTCTATTATGATGTTAGTCACTGACCATAATGTGACTAACTGATTAGAATAGACAGATTTCAGGGGTAGATTTCTGTTCTTCATTGGTGCTAATAATAGTACAATGAAATGTGCTAATTATAATTATTAATTGTAAAATTCTAAACAGTTTTTCCCCTCTAAATTGTTTGTCTTCTTTGAGGAAATATACAAATGTAAGCTGTGAGAGTGAAGCGATTGTACAACGTTATGACCCGAATAAGAAATGTATTAAAGGATGTTTTATGTGTTGCTAGAGGCAAAAAGAAAAAAAAAAAAAACGAGCAATTTCTTGTGGGGTCACCATCATACATAAGTGCTCATAAATATGTATAATGGCGGC
The DNA here is from genome assembly GCF_002922805.2 of Oryzias melastigma. Lineage (NCBI taxonomy): Eukaryota > Metazoa > Chordata > Actinopteri > Beloniformes > Adrianichthyidae > Oryzias > Oryzias melastigma. The sequence continues at coordinate 20,452,987 of NC_050518.1, read as the reverse complement.
TTTATCTTTTGGTACTTAAATCAAGAGGTCATCCAGCGAAAAATGCTGCCTTACAACCATGAATGCTCCCTGCAGCACTTGGTGTTTCTGCTCCTTTTTTTTTGCACATTCGAAAGCTAAATTATGGGGGGAAAAGATCAAGCTTCAGAGGAGCAGGCTCCTTCTCTGACAACTCATATTGAATGTCTGGCTACAAGCTAAACAGTTATCACAGCACAACTGCCTCACTGACACAAAGATACACTCCTCCTGCATGATTAAACGGAGAATGTCTGAAACGGACGGAGTGGTGAACTCTGACCCAGCGTGGACATTCACTGGAAAAACCCTTTTGCCCGGGTAATAATTCATAGCCATCAATCATTGCATCAATCATATTGCGTCCTTATTGTAGTCTGGGTCATACAAAAGCTGGTTGGTTTCAACTGTACGACTCTCTACGATAACTGCAACAAACTTATGAGTAATATTTATATTTTTCAAGTCTAATTATGTGATTGTCTCCTGGTTTGGTATTTTGTTTATAGTGATTTATGGTGATTTATGTTTATAGTGCCCCAGCCGGTCCCTAGACCTAAACTCAATAGAAAGTCTTTGGAGGGATCTCTAACTATTTCTCAGCGACAGCTCAGAAACTTGACTGATCTAGAGAAGATCTGTGTGGAGAAGTGGGCCAAAATTTCTCCTGCAGTGTGTACAAACCTGGTGAAAAACTACAGGAAAACTTTGAACTGTGTATTTTCAAATAAAGACCTCAAATATAACATCAATTTCTTTAGGATTTAAATAAACTCATATTCTTTCGTAGGTTGAGGTGTGATCTGAAAATATTTTAATGTTATGAACCTCAAAGCAGCTTGATTTTGCCATTCAGAAGACTTTAAAAATAGTCTGATATTTTTATTCATACTACCCTTCATTAAAGCTTTTGTGTTGAACCCCCGCTCTCTGAACAAAAGTGAATTAGATTGATTCAGATCCTGCTCATGCATCATGTATCTTCATCTCTTGCTACCTGCAGCACGTAGCTGTCTTATCTCCAAAGTTGTTTACTTATTCAGGAGCGGACTCTTGCCTCCAGTCATGAAGGATTATGAGGAATTAGCCCTTTTTCTATAAAACAATAGTAGCCCAAAATAAGGAAGTTGATTTCATTAAGTTAGTTTTCTAAGATGTAAAAGAAGGGAAACTGTAACGTCTTCATCGCACCAGATGAGAGGTAACCGTGGGAGACGAGTGTTTTCATGACGCGTCATTTACTACAGAAAATAGTGTGGAAAAATGTTTGTGCAGCTCTCATCGTGTGTGTTCTACGCAGCAGAGCATGCCAACGTTGATTATTTGAAGCTTTTCAGCCCCTTTTAGTCAGACGGTAAGAACATGTCAAGTGTTAGAATGAACAGCAAAAAAGCTCATTTCTACAGAGTTTGAAGAGAAAGCACTTTTGTGCAGACCATCTTTGGAAAAGGATAAATCAGATCTTTAAAATGTCAAAGTATGAAGCAAGAACAGAAAGTTTCTCTTCAGAACTAGATTTTTTTTTTTTCATTTAACGCTGAAGATAGCACAAATGTTACGGCTGTGGCCGTATTTGGTTTTGTTTCTCTTGGTTCTGTGGATTTTTGTCAGAGTGGGACTTCTTTGTGTTTTGTGGATCTTTGTTTGTGTGTTTTTCTGTTGATTTGTTTCAGGTGTGGTGCTGGAGGCGTGGCTCCCCATTGGTTGGACCTGAAGGAGGGGAGCCTTCAAAAGCCCCATTTGGACCTTTAGACCACGAGAAGGGAGCTGGGCTGCAACCTGTCTCCACTGCAGCTCAGTGAACTTCTCCACCTGTTTTGATTTGCGCACTTAGTTTCTTTGGTGTTTTGTGTTAGGTCCCACTCTGTGTTCTGTGTTTAGTATTGGTTTAATTTAGGTGAAGCTGTAGGGGTGAACCGCCATTTTCTTTAGTAAATGTTTTCTCCTGTTTATGTTAGTCCAGGGAGGTTAGTGTTTGTCATTATTTTACCATTTCTTTTGCAGGTAAGCTCCCTGGGTTGAGTTAGTTGGGGTTTTGTTTGTTATTTTGGCCTTGGTTCACCCTGAAGCCTTTTGCTTCACTTTTAGTTAATTATTTTGGTGATTTTTGTCATGTAAATAAATTCGTTATATTTTTATGGAGACACTTGTTGTGCTTTTGTTAAATTTCTTATTTTATTTACTTTTATGTTAGGCCCCGCACCCCTAGACCACATGGGGCGTAACAACAAATAACACACTCTAATGCTTTGTTTCCATTGACAATATTTTGAGCGTTTCCATTATAAATGGACCCATTTGGCTGGATCAGATCAAACTATGTTCGGTCCCCTTTTGGTTGTAGGTCCATAGAAAAATGGAACGGACCAGTTAGGGGCGGAGCTACTAAGTGAAATCTATTGATTGGTGGAAAGGGTTTACGGCAACAGCAAACGTTTTTCCCAACTTAAGATCCAATCCAAAGGTTTTGTCCTCTTTTTGGCTTTATTCTTCTTCATCTTTTGCAATCTTCTTGCAAAGAATCTTACATTTTATGCATTTAGTTTTCCACCACTTATTCGCAGCAGTTAGGGACCGCAGACACGCGGAAAACGGATAACCAGCCCTGACAAGTCGAAGAATGTTTGTTACCAATCCCTACTCATTAAAAACACTTGTGATCCTTGTGATTGATTTTGAGATTTTTGTCACTAATCTGTTGCCGTAGAACGTTCTGGTAACAAAGGAAGAACCGAAGTCACATATAAGAGTGTTTGTGAAAGATGGCGGATTAAAACACTCGTGTGCAGCTCGACTTGGCAAGTTGATATACCAGGAAGAAGAATGCAACAATCAGGTTTTGTAAAACATTTAGTATAGGGTGACATTTAATGGGGGAACACTGTAAATGAAATACAATAACCCATATATATGTAAAAAAGAAGAGCTAATGCATGACCTCCATTGTTGCTCCATTTGCTGTACTCACACCGTTTTGATGAGCAGCTACAGCGTCGGTCTACTCAATGGAAACACCCGCTTGAGTTGCTTGGACCATTCTGAACCAGCCAGAAGTGTCTGGGCTAGGACCCTCGAAAGGATGGATAGATGAGGCTAGAAGGGAGGACTTAAAACAACATTTTTTTACATCAAGCTCATCACTTATGAGCCGTCACATTTAACTATCATTTCTTTCTTTTCTCTCATTCACTTTGATTGCAGATCGGTAAAGCGGCCCTCCTGCTGCCCCTCTCCTCCTACATGGATCTTCATGAGTGCTTAAGCGCTTCCTCCTAAATCCTCTTCCTCACTAGCGGTGGAGACTGAGGGGCTGACTTCATCTGGCTTGCCTGAAGCACACTTCAGGCTGGCTGCAGGTTCTGTAATTCATCCCAAAACAAATTTAATTTTGCCACAAAAAAAAAAAATGTCTTTCTTGTCTTTTGCTGGTTAAGATGTTTGGTTTCCTGCAGAGGTAATTGCTGTGAGTTTAAACAGATTATTTCTTAGTATTATTACAGTTTAAGTCAGAATCTACTTTTTTTTTATTCCAGGTCCTATTGGACCTTTTCAAATTTTATCATTAGTCATTTTATTACTTTACTCTTAATTTAAGTATTATTTTTGCCAATAGCAGTCTAAAAGCATGTCAGGTTTAGACTCCCATGGTGTCGGCTTGACCCAAAACACTAAGTTTTGTGCGAAGCTGTGCAACAAAAAAGAAAATGTAAAAAAAAGGTGAAAGCAGATCATTACAATCTTACTGTAGACACACTGAGAAAAGGCCAAAGAGCCAAAAATGTTTTTATGCTGATTTTATTTTTTCATTTATGTGCAGTTTAATCTAGCAGCAGATGTTAGTTTTTGCTGCTCACACGGGTGTGACCAACATCCTGTTTTCACACAGGAGTCTGTTATTTATTTATCTTCATTCTGTTGATTTGCCAGACAAGGATTTGGTTGAAAGATGCAACAAAAATGAAATTAAAGACACGCGTAATTGTACAAATTTTAAATGTAAACTATCGAGGAAGGTTGAATCAGAGGCAAAAATACTTAAATAAAAGGAACGAAGCATTTTTGACTAATCCTTATACTAAAACAGAATTTTAGACCCCACTTCTGTACACCAGGAACAAGGAATTAAAGTCTAATTCTTATTATGTGTGAAGATTTGAATAAACCAAGCATCAGGAATGCATTGTGTTTCCTATACAATGACGTGTTTATTAATAGAAAAGTTTATTGCATCTTTTTCAAAAACATCATTACAGCGGCCTGAGTCTTCTTTCTATAATAATCAGAAGTTTTTTCTTTTTTTTTTTTTAATCTGACCTAAATTAAGCATGCCATGATAATTTTACTGTATTTGCTAAGCTAAGATGGACAATGGTAACAATCCTCATCTCCAAAATAATTTCTTATTTAACTTCAATAATTCATCTGTTTAAAAAATAATCATGGATTGGATTTTTATGCACTTTTCCAGATGCTCAAAGGGCTTACAATGTGTATCCACTGTTCATTCACTTGAGACTGTCTCTCCAGCGTGTCCTGGGTCTTCCCCGGGGTCTCTGGGCTGTGAGACATGCATGGAACACCTCCCCAAATCTCAGCTTTGGTCACATGACATTTTCAGTGACTCGATCAGCAGGTAGAATCCAATGTAAACGTTTTTGTCCTGAGCTTCCATCTATTTCCTTAACCTGCTGAGGTTGCCAGGGCTCATATTGGGTGAAGGCGGGCTACACTTTGGACAGATCACCAGCTTTCGCACCTTCCGGGTGCAGGAGCTGTCGGCTTGGGCCTTCAGAACTTTGAAAATGGGGAAAAATATCCCAATGAGACAGCAATAAAAGAAAAGTTTACCTAATTGTATTTTTTTTATTTTTCCCCTCTCAGATTGATTTGTGTAAACATGCAGATGTACCTAATAACGTGGTGTTCTAAGGCCATAGACAGTATTAAAAAAAAAAGCATAAATATGTCCAAACGAATTGTCAAACAATCCCTGTAAAACACTGGTTTTCAGTTTTTAATTAAATTTTTTTTACTTACTCCTCATTCACGGCGGTGGGTTCACACTGTGGCTATTTGGGCTCCTGGGTCGACTCAAAGGACTGGGGTCGTGTTATTGAGCACTCAGCCTTGCCTTTGGCATTCACTGAGACTGATACAAATGAAACACTCAATCCCATAGCACCAAAACATTTCTATGTAAGGTTTTGGTTGCAAGCTATCATTAAAGTGGATTTATGACAATTCAGATTTTTGGATTAAACTGGATTATAATTGTCTTGCATAATTCATCTTTTTACCTTGGTTTAGTGAATTTCTTACATTATTTGTGTTGCGTTTATATGGAACGTGAAGCAAGTTTTAGAGAAAGAAGGTTGCTGTTTTTTTTTTGTTTCTTTTTTTGATTGGTCGTGCTTTTCGGTTGAGTTCAAGCACATCTTCATATAAAAAAATAATCTTGCTGCCCAGCATGTCAGTTTTAGTGTGAGAAGATGTTTTAGAGCTAAAAATGATCATGTTATTCTGGCATTCATGTATGTAGTGATTCACTTTTCATTCGGAGGCGGGCTATCAGTTCAATTCAAATTATTTCAGAGTAAACTATATCCATATATATGATCATATATTACCTTTGGACCACTAAAAAAACAAACTATTTAGGAAATATGAGTTATTTTTGTGAACTATTTCCATACTCAATCTCTGAAGCCCCGCCTTTCACTCCTTGAGGGTGCCGCCCATTTCATGATGTCAGCCTAGAGCCAGTCTCGTCAGTGTGTCACCCACAAAAATAAATAAATAAAAAATAAAACATAATTTATTTAAAAAATATTGATGTACATATTGTGTTGCACGGGTGTTTATCCCCAAAGTTTGGCACAGACAGAGTGGTGATTGCTGATGGGTTGATTTTGCAGAGAAATTTGGCCCAAAAGTACAAAAAAAAAAAACAGATGAACAATTCAGTAGTTATTGAAATGGAAATGAATGGAACATTTTTCTGATTATCACTGGCTGTTCTCTTTGAAGCATCAATAACCTCCATATCAAAAATCCTTTTCACTTGAACATTTCTGCCTTTGCTCAGTAATCCATGTTCAAAACAGTTTTTTCTAATTCTTCACCCGCTTTTCCCACCAGGAAATAGTCTACTCCCTTTTTCCACTAGTGAACAGTCTGCTCCTTTTTTCCACCAGGAAATAGTCTTCTCCCTTTCTCCACCAGGAAATAGTCTTCCCTCTTTCTCCACCAGTAAACAGTCTTCCCCCTTTCTCCACCAGTGAATAGTCTTCCCCTTTTTCCACCAGGAAATAGTCTGCTCCCTTTCTCCACCAGTAAACAGTCTTCCCCCTTTCTCCACCAGTGAATAGTCTGCTCCCTTTTCCCACCAGGAAATAGTCTGTGCCTTTTTCTACCAGGAAATAGTCTGCTCCTTTTTTCCACCAAGAAATAGTCTTCCCCCTTTCTCCACCAGTAAACAGTCTTCCCCCTTTTTCCACCAGGAAATAGTCTGCGCCTTTCTCCACCAGGAAATAGTCTGCGCCTTTTTCTACCAGGAAATAGTCTGCTCCCTGCTCTTCATACATTTGCTTTTTTTGTAGTCATTATTCTTTGTCCTCATGGTGTCAGTCCCATCAGGTCAAAGGTGATGATCATCCTGCGATCATATATGGTAATTATTCTTTGTGTGTTTAAAGTTTCTGGTCTTCAGTTCTTTCTCATCATGTCGTCTGTTTTGTCACATTTTTGCTTCTCCATTGGTTTTGTCGTCATCAAGTTTTGCCCCCAAGCCTTATCTTCTGCACACTGAGTCCTACACGACCAGTTCCTAACATTAAGAGGAATTAAGAAAAATAAATTAAATTTCACACAAAAAAGTGAAAAAAACAAACAGTAATATTTCTTTCTAAAGTAGTTTATATTGTAAATCTTTATCAAAGGATTATTTATTAGAAATGTCATGTATATAACAGATAAGGACACAAACGAGATGAATAGAGATACAAGAGAGCGGCCCATGAAAGTTCATTTGTAATTCTATTGTATTTCCTCTTTATTTTTTCCTCTCACAGTTTTATTCTCTGTCCCCCAGAATTCATGGTGCTCACAGACACTGTCTAAAGTCGTTGACTCAAGCTGATCTGGCACATTTTTCACGAGAGCAACCCACATGTTCACATTTCAGCTCAAAAAATTCATTTTCTTTTTTTAACGAATGTGCCACCGTTTGAAAGAGAAATAAACAAGCTTTCCAGCAGTATACATTTTATTACCAAGAAGCCTTGTTGCAACAAAAATTATCTTGGAAACACGCAATTCCATGTAATGGGTTGAATTTATTTTTTATGTCAGACTGAAAACCTGCTCAAAAGCCAATTATTAAATACATTATTGTCCCTCCATTATTCTGTCTAGAACACAAGTCTGCAACCTGAAACGGGTCGGTATCTCGATGACAAGAAAAATAACACTTATGACACAATAACACCTTGTTTCTCCATAAATAAATAAAATATAGATCAAATAAATAAAAAACTATGAAGCAGTTTAACGTTAGGAAGAGGCTCTCGTGACTTTTCAGAATAAAAGACACTCCGTCACAAAGAATCATCTCACTCATCTCAATTAAGTCAAGAGTGAATAATATAAAGAAATAATCAATTCTACTGTTGTTTGGTGCAACTTAGACAGAAAATCTAACAAACCAGAATCAAATCAGAGAAAATTAAGTGACCCCTGACATATTTTTCAAACTTTAAGGCCAACTTTCACTTTTATAATTCTTTTAAAAATTGAAAATCTGCCTTGTAATCTGGTGGGCCTTAATTCTGGTTGTGCGTACTGGCGTCAGATTTATGGTTTGGTGGTACTTGATAATTTGTTATATGATTAGTTTTCATCAAATTAAAATATTTAGTTGATGGTTTACGTAACTTCAACATTTTATTTGACGTTTCACTTTCTACAGTGCATGTCCTTTTATCATGTGTGACTGAGTTAAAATTTGATTTAGTTTACTTTTTTTTCATGTCAGTACTTTTTAATCTACAGTTAATTTATTTATTTAACCATAGAGCCACAACAGAGAGGTTAAAGAGCCAAATGTGACTCCGGAGCTACAGCTTGACCATACTCTTCATGATTAAACTGGTGATTAATAAAAAATCCAGGCTAAATATCTACTATTTTTAGGTCTTAAGTCTCTCAGTGAAAGAAACATCAAAACGTCAATGATGGAAGCATCAGACTACAAGAGGCATAAAGAGAAGACCTAAAGCATTTCTTTGAGGGTCAAGCAGATAAAAGACTGATTATTGTTTCAAGGGTGACAAAAATGATCGTGTTTCCTCTTCAAGGTTGACATTTATGGCTCAGCTGCAGCAGGAGTTCTACAATAGAGAAACTCTGCAACCATTTATGAAATGATCAGTTCACCCAAACCCATCAGAACATGAACGGCAACATGAATCTTTGCGTTACAACCAAATGACGTTTATTGAGACAAACAAACAAATAACCCAGCTCACGTTTTCTTAATGTATTTCAAATGTGGAGCGTTGAATGCTTTATGGGATTTATTCCAGTCATTATTTTCCTGAAATGTTCTGTGCTGACATTTCTAACATAGTGCGTAATTATGCTGAGGTGCTCACTGAAAAAGATGGTCTTTGCGTGGCTGCAGGAACACTCTTCAAACCTGACACTCTGTGAAGTAAACCAACCTAATCGGCTGACATGGCAGCAGATCAAGTGTTTTTACACTTTAACACAATTACCCTAACTCTTTCCAGTCATTCCTAAGTCATTCCAGAGGATTCTGTCGCAGAAAAGTGCAGTTCACAATAGTGATAAAATATATTTTTTTATGTTTTTCTTTGAAATTATTTGTTGCTTTATTATTTATATTTAACAAAATTTCTATTGAATCTAAACTGACATCACAATACTGATGAGAGGTTTCTGAATCATTTATTGTTGTTCTTGTCCGCAGAGGTGCAACGGGACTGAAGGGCAACTGAAAGGTCGCTCAGGTGACTGTCAACGAACTGAATGTTCTCGAACAACAAAAATTAAACGCACCCCATTACACACACATATGCATTAGACTTGACATTCCCATGTCATCGCACACCAACACCTTGTCCAGGATCCCTCCGCGTCACCCCCTGAACCCCTGGGTATCCTCAACTCATCATCCCCGGACGAGCCGGCTGTTTGGAAAATCAAAGGGTCCGTAACCCTCGGGACACGGTACCAGACCCAGCACCAGGCGCGGCACCGGACGCGGTACCAGACATGAATCAGAACTGAGTTAGGGTACCAGTGCACCCCGTGTCCCTGCACTGGACTGGTCCCTTATCGCGACCCGGAAGTTGGGGACCCGTGTCTTAATGGGAACAGCCGAGTTGGGGACACCCAAAACGTCAAAAAGTGACTTGGAGGGATCCTAAACGTCAGTATGTGACAACTTGGGAGCGAGGACGTGCTGTTACCGAAGTAAGAGAGCACAGACCGGGAGAGAGAGATCCAGAGAATTTAATCAACCGGCCGAGAAGCCACTAAAAAGAAATGCAAACATCTAAATAAAGCGCTGCCTGCTCACAGCTTGAGAGTCAATTTCCGTGTTTTTCTTCAGTAATATTCTGTCATGTTTGTTATGCTGCCAAAACTGGCCACACAGCTGATGTTCTTCCTTCCAGCCGGAGCGGCGTTCCGCCTCTAATTCTTTTACCGGAACGACTCTCAGGATAACTTTCACCTCTGGTGCAAAGTCACATCAGAATCAGCTGATTTAATTTGAAAATGTGTTCACATGTTTACGACGACATCTCTGGTTATGTCAGATATGGCCCATCCCTGTTTTCTGTCTGGGAAATCTGTCTCACTACGTCAGTTAGCTTACATCGTCTTCATTGTGTCTCCAGTCCGTCCCCCCTTACCCCTGCCATCCCTGTGTAGAGTAGTTCATCTCGCTGTCATGGTCGTCAATCACGGTGTCTTCTTCCTAACTGAGTCCTTGTAAAATGTTTAGTTAAATATGTTTTTCCAAAAGTAAACAAACTAAACCTCTTTCAGATGAAGCAGGTAGGCTACAGAAAATTAAATCCTATCTATTAAAAAATGCGAAAAGGTAAAATAAAATGTCTTCCTCTTCCATATATATATATATATAATATATGTATATATATATATTATATATATATATGTGTGTGTGTGTATATATATAATATATATATATATATATACATATATATATATATATATATATATATATTATATATATATATA
>NC_050518.1:20439362-20442530 GCF_002922805.2 Oryzias melastigma | reverse complement strand
TGTATACATGTGTGTGTATATATATATATATATATATATTGTGTGTGTGTGTGTGTTATAGTTTGTATGTTTTATTTATAATGTCTCATGTTTGCTGAGTCTGTATTTCTTGTGTGATGTCCCGCTGGTAAAGCCCAGTAGATGCTGGTTCAGCAACACATGCGTTCCACTGGTTATTTAAGCACTTATTACAAATCACTTTGCAAACTGCTTTAACTGGTTGGAAAGCTTCAGCACCCTTTTAATGTGATAGATTGACACGAAGGCCAGAAATATCTGAATGTTTTATGCAGAATTTAATTGTTAGCCATTGTTTCATCATCTTAATTAAACACTAATAAAAAGATACATATGATGAAGATAAACATTATAAAAATAAAAAAGTGTTGGTTAAAATTGAAAACTAAACTAAAAAAAATCCCTGTTTTAAGAGAAATATTTGTAAATTACTTAAAATACATGTGTAATTTATGACAACATATTTATACACCACTAAAATATTTGTCACTATGTTTCATTGTTTATTATATGCACATTTATCATATAATACATTTATATTTTTGAACGTTAAAGTTTGAATCTTTTTACACAGCTTTAGCTCCAGTAATAACATTGTTTTGACTACCGTTTATGCAGTTATCGTAGATCCATCAGATTCTGAAGCGGAGGAAACCCACTTTGCGCTTCTGCGTCACACTCAATGTCAGCACTTTTTTTGGAGTATAAGCCGCGTTTTTTTACATAATTTTGTTGGGGTTACAACTTATTCTCAGGTGCGACTTAAATGGGATTTTTATAAAAAACATAAGTAAGGGATAATACCCGACGAAGTGTGCGTTATGAGAAATTAACGCACGACGCGGAGGCCTAAACCGTCCGACGCGAAGCGGAGGACGGTTGCCTCCGTGAAGTGCGTTAATTTCTCATAATGCACTCTTCGGAGGGTATTATCCCGCTTATACCATGGTCTTTACAAAATAAATAAACATTTAATCAATATTTAGTACTTTATTCTTGTTATTTCTTTGGTTTAGCTCATTTTTTTCACAAAAAAGCGGACTATTTGATCATCCGTGATGCGGTTTGTTGTCACGGTGATATGGAACATGCATGAAGCCGGAAGCCGTTACAGACCTCAGCTGCAGCGGTAAAGTGTCGCTGTTTTGAAAGAAAGACCCGGACAAATAAGGATATTTTTCTTCCTTTTCTGACGTTAAGCCTTCAGTGAGCAGCTAGAACATATTCAGCTTCTGTCTGTGTTTCATTTCACGGCAGGTTCGTTCTTCTGAGCTGCTCTAAAATGAGAAACTCCCTCTTGTGGTGAAACAGAAGACTACACCTTTCATGTCGAGTGGTGTTTTATTATAAGGAGAATAACCAATTTGTCAATATTAATTTACCTTACAAAAGGAGAGGAATATAAATGCTGGTCGCTACAATAAGTTGAATAAAGCATCAGTTCAGAGAGAAAGTTCATCCATTACTGCTTGTTTTGTCCAGACGATGAAGGAAAAATGTGTTTTAAAGAAGCCTGCGCAGTGATATCGAACGTTTTGTCTGTGTGACCGGAACTTCTTTTTTAGGTGTGCGTTATTACTGTGCATTATCAGTTTTTAATGCACACCCAGCAGCCAATCAGAATCGAGTATTCACCCAGACCATGGTATAACAACTGTTAAAGGACGCTGTAGGAGTGTGTATCAGTATTTTCAATTGACAATGCAGAAGAAGAAGCGCTGCTCTTTCTTAGGCCAGGTATGGCGAAATTGTTCCAAAGTGAAACAGACAATGAAGAATTAAATGTATTTATTCATTTAAAGTGATATAAAAGGTTTAGTTAACTTGTTAGCATGATCTCTTTGCTTATCTAATAATTGATGTTGAGTGAATATTTTAGATTCCTCCTATATGTTTCATGATGTAAAATAAGCATCAATGTGTCCGGATACATATATTCAGTCTGTTGCTGTTATTATTATATTTGCCTTTAATTTTGAAATGTCAGTTTTTGTTCTCATATTTTGTTCAATATATTTCTCCCAAAAGTGGGACTTAAACTTGAAATTTAATTACTTTTCCTAGATTGACCACAATGTTGGAAAAGTTAAAATGTTGTGTTTATATTCTTTTCTTGGTAGGCTGTACACAAAAAATAAAAAATATTGTCAAAGTGAGCTGAAATCCCAGTCACAAAGCGTGAGAATCTTTAGAACTGTCTCAGATCAATCAGTACCAGAGGTAAGCAAGACAAAACAGGTGGTTTTCTGCAGACTGTCCTCCCTATGACCCGATCTGACGGAATGAGACAACACCGCTGCTTTGTGTGGACTCTCAGAGGTTATAAAGGTTCTGCAGATGACAGGACCCTGAATTGTCTGTGTGCAAAAGCCATGAATGCGCATTATACCATGTTACGGCTGTTCCTATATCTGTGTATTTTTGTCAGAGTGGGACTCCTGTATGTTTTTGGATCTTTGTGTGTCTTTCTGTCTTAATTTCTTTCAGGTGTGGTGCTGGAGGGAGTGGCTCCCGTTGGCCCAGCTGATGGAGGGAGCCTTTAAAACCACCATTTGGACCTTCAGTCCCTTAGAAGAGAGCTGGGCTGCAACCTGGCTCCAGTGTAGCTTGGTAATCGTCGTCTCCTGTTTTAGTTTGTGTGCACTTTGTGGTTGCCCCACTCTATTGTTTAGTATTCATAGTTGGTTAATTTAAGTGAAGCTGTAGGAGTGAACCACCATTTTCTTTAGTAAATGTCTTCTCCTGTTTATGTTTATCCAGGGAGGTTAATGTTTGTCATTATTTTACTGTTTCTATTGCAGGTAAGCTCCCTGGGTTATGTTAGTTTGGGTTTTATTTGTTATGTTGGCCTTTGTTCACCATGAAGCCATTTTTGCTTCACATTTAGTTATTGTTTAGTTGTTTTGTTCTTGTAAATACATATGATAAACTTTTTATGGAGACATTTGTGTTTTTGTTACACATATTTCATTTATTTTACTTTAATGCTATGCCCCAAACCCCGTGACAAAATGGGGCGCAACAAGAATTGATTAGATTCTAGAGCTGATTTTATTCGGATGTCCGGCAAGAAAAGTTTGATTCATAAGAGGAAGTGAAGGACTAGAGGAGGACGATGAAGAACAACGTCTTAAGAAGAAATGTCCAAAG
>NC_050518.1:20426763-20439135 GCF_002922805.2 Oryzias melastigma | reverse complement strand
CCTCTACAAAAGTAGAAATGAGACTGGCCTGTATGCCGTCTTAGAGCTACTGACCTTAGCAGGTGTTTACACGTCCCAAAGTGAGGCTGCAGCCAGTCTATGGGACGTAGAGTGTGGAAGGGGAACTTTGTGTCACAATGCCACCAGAGTTTGTTTCCCCTGATGATCTGGAATACATTTTCAGTCTGAATGCACCCAACAAAGCCCTGGTCTAGGACCAGGAACCAGTCTCTGACCCACCTGCTTACATCCCAGATATAAACAGAGTAGAATCAAAAGATAGAGCTGTAAAAAAAAAATGTAAAGGAAAGTTGAGACACAGCAACTCGTTGACGTGTGGTCGGATGAAAGCAGGTTCATTAAAACAACTTTTAACTTAATGCGGATTGCTTCTCACTGTTTCCCCAACCTTGTCAAACACAAGTAAGCGTAGCTTCTTGGCCGTGTAACAGCATGTATCGCTGCTCTACTCTGCATCAGATTTAGCTGATTGTGTATGCATGTTACTGTAAACTGTTCCATATCAGTGCAAAGCTGCTTTTCACCACTTCAAAATCCACTGGAATACATTAAAAGAGAATCAACACTGTCAATGGAACGTCAACACAGGTGCTAAAGCTTCCATTTCAAAGGGTTAAATAAGCATCAAATTCAAAAGTTTTTTATGCTAAAGAAGAGAAATTTGCACATCAACTATGAAATCAGATACTTTGATTTAATAAATATATGTATCTCTTACTCACAATAATCACCCCTTTACTTGCCTAGCTGTAGCAATTTGGTTACACTCTTGACCCAAAACTGAAGAGGCAGTCGTCAGTCAGGTTGAACAAATATAACGTGTTTTATTTTGGTGGTCTGAGCTGAGTTCTGTATACAGAACTAAAACCACTGCAAAAAAACCCAAAAACTTTTAGCTGTTTATTTTGAGAGCAAAAAGTCTAAAAGAAGTAGAAAACTGTTTCTCTGCAAACAACACAATCAACTGAAAAAAATAAAGTAGCTAGGGCAGCTGGAGGAAGAAGCGGGGCTGCAGGTTTATCAGCCACATATTAACACACATGAACCAGAACGCCGTTAGTGGTTACAAGAGGAACACAGATTTACAGACGGAGCATCTTAGCATGACTTAGACATCTGAAAACTAAAAGAATCAAAGAGGATTTTCTTGTTATACTTGGGTTCTGAGCCACCCTGATGCACAACTGTTACATTCCATGAAAAACTATAATGATAATAAAAATAATTCACTATCTGGGGTCACATTCTATGAAACTTGCTTGATCTTTGTTCAGATTAATGCTATGTTCACACCAGCTTTGGCAACACGTGCTCATGTGGCCACTTTCAATGGGAAGTTTATGCATATTTGCACGTTTTGGGCTCACGCTTCACTACTTAAAGGGGCCATATCATGAACAATCAACTTTTTGAGCTTTTAAATGTATTCTACTGTTCATCCCTCTCTATAAACAACCCCAAAGCGGTATTTTGATCCATTCACGCATTTCTGAGAAATCCTCTAAAACTGTGCTCTCAGTACCAGCCCGTCCCATACCCACGAAAATGAGCGGGTTCTTACGCGCTGATGTCACAAGGTGAGAACCGCCTCCTCCAGGAAGAGTCTGTTCCGGTCCCACACAAACGTTTTCTCCGCGAAGCTAGCAGCTCAAGCTAATTCTTTAGCATTCAAACTTTGTTCAGTGGGAAAGGAGCTTATGGGCTGGTGAGAAATCTCCACAACATGTTGAGATGGATCCTAAACGTATCAGAAAATGGATGAGGGATATTTGGAAAGACGGCAGGAGAAAGGGAGCAGACTATTTCCTGGAGGGAAAAGTGAGCCTGAAATTGGGATAACTGGTTTAAAGTGAATTATTGAGCAACAGCAGAAAGGTAAATGGATCCACATGAAAGCAAAGAGGAATTTTAGATACAGAGATTATGTCATCATTTCAATAAATCCTGAAATGTTCATCTGGTGTTGTCCAAATTTCACAGCAAAATGAACCCATTAGCCATCACCATTCTGTCTGTACCAAATTTTGGGGATAAACGCCAAGGTTATACAGTATGTAGACCTACATCGATATAACTTTTTTTTTTAGGATTACATAATGAAATGGGCAAAAATCGAGTCGTTTTACTTCCGAGTATGAAAAGAGTATGCCAAAAAAAACCCTAATATTTTATAAATAATTTCGATTTTAGTGTTCCAAATGTAATATATAATCATTTATATGGATATAGTTTACCCTATAAAACTTAAAAAAAAAACATGGTATGGCCCCCTTTAAGATTAAGTCAATTTTCAGGTTCAACATACAAAATGAACGACTTTTGAACGTCTGCTGGAAAATAAATCAATCAAACTTGGATTTGGTAGGGGCGTATGGATGGCGTCCTTTTCAAAACACAGAGCTAACAATCATTTGAAAATTGATAATGAAGAAAAAAATTTTGCCTTTTCCAGTCAAGGGCTAGTATTGTGTAGCGACAGTCTAGCGTGAACCTCATATGCTAAAAGTCCATTCAAGTAACTGCGTTCTTGAACACGCATCACATGCCCGGTGTGTACGTAGCACATTGCAGGAGTTCTCACGTATTCCTTCAAATGGCTGGACAGTATGCAGAAACAAAAGTGCACAGGTCAGCGTCTGCCTCAGGGCCCGGTCGCTTTTTAAAGTATACATTTCAGCGGTGACACATTACGTAGATAACAGAAGCATATACAGTGTCCACTCAAAGAGGCAGATGGAAATGAAGGAGAAAAAAAAATTGTATGCTGGAAATATTTTGAGGAGAAGGGTACACTGATGTGTTGATGTTCCTCTCATTGAGCTGCGAGACACAGGAATGTACGACAACAATGGGGGGAACATTTCCAGAGTCTTTCACCTGGACAGGAGTTTGGCACATCCCATCAAAAAAAAACAATCTCCAAAGTCTTATCCTTGTTGCATCCAACACCTCAACCATTGGCCGAAAATCCAACAGATGTAGCAGCAAATGTTTCGATTATACTGTGACGACACATCATGACGTAGTCTGTAAGCTTGCACTTGTCCTTTTTTTTAATTAATTCTTCTCTCTTTTTTTATTTATTCACAGCGGGAACACAAGAAAGCCGGAGAACGTCGAATATTGCCATCCGCCAACCAGATTTCCCTTTTCCAGCTTTAGATAGACCTTGTCTTCCTTTTCGAGAAACAGGAGAACGCCGTTGGTGGCTGCCTCGCGGGTGACGTCTTTGTCGCCGGCGAAGGCGGAGATGACTGGTTTCCCGTTCAACATCAGGTTCACCTGGAAAGTTCAAGAAATGCCCCAGTTAGACACGATAAAAAGGCATTTTTGGGACGTTTCTAAAGATGATTTGTGCATCAAATTTGCATCTGTCTGTTTTTTTGAGGAGCTTCAAATTTCCTGTTGATGTTTGTCTAAAAATGTGTTCATAAACTTGCGTATGGGAGGAGCTACTGTCAAAAGCTTAAGCCTCATCGCTACTTGGAAGCGTTGACAGTATATTCCATTTAATGCATGGAAAACACAGATGATGTCGAGAGTTCTGGCTTAAATATTGTGACGAGTTTTACAAAAGCATCAAAATTACGTCTTCATGTGTGGGTTCATGAGATCGGACTCTCAGTACAGCGAGGTTTAATATCTACTGCAGGAGCTGCGTCTGAGTGACCCAGTTTGAAGGGTTTCTAACCAGCATTAGTCCAAGGAAGGGAAAAATAAGAATAGGAATAAATTAGACAATCTTTATATTATTGTCTCGGTAGAAATGAGAAAAATATGATGTTTTAGGAAAAAGAACAGTTGCGTTTTTCTTTCTCCATGTTGGTTTTGGGCTTCACCCATTGACTCAACACATTCTCACTCTCAAGTTGTCACAAATTGACGTTTGGTTATGTACCCCTCTGACATTTTAGTTGTCCCCAAGTCGTCAGTTTTCGACGTACTGGCTGTTCCCATTTAATCATGGGTCCCTGCAACCTCCAGACCGCGAACTAGAACCGTTCCAATACCCCGATGCGTAGCCGAACCTGGTAAAATGGCGTATACTTATATGGCATTGTCTACCCTCCTTTGAAGGCCCAAAACGTTTTACAGTCACTGACTCATACACTGGTGGCGGCTCTGCTGCCGAACACTGGCGTCAACCTCCCATCAGTTTGGGGTTCAGTGTCTTGCAAAAGGACACTTCAACACATGGGCGGGCAAGGCGGGAATCGAACCCGCAATCCTCCAATCAGGAGTCGACCGCCTTACCCCTGCACCACAGCCGCCGTGTACCAGTACCGTAACCTAAAACGCGACCAGATGAAACACCGGACCCGAACTGGTAACGGGCGCATACCATTGCCAGTTAAAGGTTAGGGTTCCGGTACTGAACGCATCCTGAGGACCAGTGCACATCGGATTCCGTGTCCAGAGGGTTGTGGACCCTTGATTTTATGTACAGCCAGCACGTCAACATAATGCGAGTTGGGGACGCCCAAAACATCTAAAAGTGAAGCGGAAGGAGCCTTAACCAAAAACTAATATGTGACGACTTGGGAGTGAAAATGTGTTGGTTGATCAAAACGAATGGACTAAAGCTGAGTTCCTGATTGGTTGGCATTGTTTACTAAAGTTCAGCTATTTGAAGTATGGAAACATCCACTGTTGACGCTCGAATCCCACCACAAGATCTCTGGTTGCTTCTGAACATTGACTTAACATTGAAACCGGATGCCCTCATGAATCGTGTTTCATGTGAATGGACCTTAAGAGCTAGTTTGAGAGACATCAGTTAAGTAAGACCACACATCAAACTATTAATGAGCATTTTCAAAAATAAAACTCAGCCAGAAGTGGGTTTGAGATTGAAGACTATGAGGAGAAATCTGGTAATGGATTCTGTGTTTTTAGCTGGAGGGAAAGGAGAGGGGTGGGTTAGCTGACAGTTGCTGACTCACAAGCTCTAAGCCAAGTAAATATAGTCTGTGTCCTCAAAACGGATCCAGAAATCTCCTTTATTTTGTCAGACGTACTGCACTGATGCTGGCCATTACAAAAGCTGACCGCATACGTGAGAGTCTGAATACTGGTTCCCACAAACCCCATTTAAAGAATGATCCCTGAGGTATAAAGAAAGTATAATCAGATGGTAAACATTGCATTTGAGCTGCACTTGAGTCATGCAAATGAGGCAGACTGAAGCAAGATGGTCTTTGAGGAGCCGAACATGAGGATCTGACTAATGAAAGCGTCGCTACAGGAAGTCACTGAGCGCAGCAGAGAAACTAATTCATTCTGAAGAAATACCTTTGGTGAGGCTTTACATTCTCACTCTGTGTACAGTTTTATATCCATATTTAACCCATTCAAATCTGTTGCCGTAACACCTTACATATGGATTAATTCTGGTTGTGCTTCCTGATGTTGAAGCAATTTTGAGAGGTACACGGCGCTTTGTCAAAATGTGAAATGTGTGGTGGGGTTTTATTACTGCTAACATAGTAATGAAGTTAGATAAGTTCTAAAAAAAGAGAATTCATTGATGTTGAGCCTTACAATCCGATGCCCTGCAGTGTGGAAAAGTTCCTAAGAATTGAATTTACAGATTTTTTTTGTTTTATTTCTTCCTTAAACATGCTTATACATATAAATAAAGGATAATAAACTTTAATGCGTTTAGACCAGTTGAAGGATTAAACCATGTGGCTGGACTCTTGTTCAGAAAATAAACTGAGTGATCATCCTCAGAATAAAATGATACATTTAAGACTGAATGGTGTGAGGTGTTAAAGTCCACTTGACAATTGGTAAAAAACCAAACAAATGGATTACAAGACGCATTAAGCATCAGATAATGTATACGACTTCACTACCCAGAATGCCTAAGGGAGCCAGGAGGAAAGTGATTGGTCAGAGGGAAAGTTTTTTTTTGTTGTTCTTTATAAACCCATCTGGTGTACAATGTCTCACTCTGCCAGTTTTTGACTACATTACCCGTTATGCTCCAACAATCCATCAAGCAATGCAGCTTTATAGTTTACTAAAGTTGTACTAACACACTTTTACAGATTTATGAGTGTCATGTACCGTAGAAAATCTATTTTAGGTCAGTAAACACAACAAGAATTCATTCATGAGACGCTGTTCATATTTGAAAGAATGCAATATCTCAGTTTTCTTGCAAGCGAACTCTGGTGCTGTTCATTACAATGTGAAGGCAGACAAACTTTTCAACAAAGCAGAGTTTGTGAAATTAGCACTAACTCATGATAAGGATGTTTTTTTTTTTCCCCCAACAATATAAGTCGCAGCAATATGTGATGACCCTTTCAATGCTGAATATCAGCAGCATTTTTCTATTAAAGTCTGGCTCATTCATTTATTCATACACACCGCAGGAATGTTTGCATTTGAATAATCAAAACTGCTATTATGCTGATTTAGATAGCTAATGGCATTTTTGATGTGAGACTAATCATAAAGTAATGCAAAGTCTAGTCTATTCTAGCAGCTTCCAGAGGTCACAGACATTACAAGGACTTGGACCACAAAAAGAAATCCGAATGACATAAATCATGGATTAATCTATTGAAGGTGTACATCCTCACAGATGGAGCGGTTTCAGTGTGAAGTGTTGGAGCATATTTATGAAGAAAAACACACAAGGACTTAGCTTAATACTGATATGGACACAATAAATGTATCACATATATTGACTGAAAGGAAGGAAAGTCAAACGACTTTTTTTCTTTAGTGAGAAAAATAAATGTTTGTGGATCATAATTGTGTGTGTAGGTGTTTGTGTATGAGCACTCACATATTGTGTAGAACTGCAAAACAAACGTGATTTCAGGAGAATCCAGTTTCAATGTTAAGTCAAAGTGCAGATTGAGCTCCGTTTGGGCCTACAGGGTAAACACAGACGTGGGACAGCAGCGCGGTTTGGGCGACTCGTCCACCGTTTAAACATCTGAACTTTGGCGAAGACGACGCATAACGTCAACCGATGCTGTTCTGGCTCACGGAATGTTGATGACATGATCAGCAGGTGGAAGAATTTTGACACATGTCGAAATAGAGGCGTTTGATGCCAATTTGACACATGAATCGCGTTGGGTGTTAAATCAGTATTAAAACACCAAGAAGCCTTGGGTCGTACTCATATAATCTTGCCCTGGCTGCATTGGAAGACAGTCACTAAATCCAACACGTTCTCATTTCCAAGTCGTCACATATTGACGTTTGTTTAAGGACCTCTCCGCGTCAATCTTTGACATTTTGGGTGACCACAACTCGTTGTTTTTTGGTGTGCCGGCTGTTCCAGTTAAATCAGGGGTTCTGGCATTTTGTCAGGCGCGGTACTGGATGTGGACCGGTCTTTGGGATGCAGCTGGTGACCCTAACATGGTCTGCAGACCAGTACTACGTCTGGTGGTGGACGTACGCGGTACCAGGCACGCAGTTCCGGTACCAAAAACTGGTTCTGTGTTGTGGTACCAGTTCCGGTCCACGTCAAGTACTGCGCACATCCGGTGCAGGGTTAGAGTTTAACCCTTGTGCTATCCTCATTAAAAGTGGGGTCATCTGGACCCCATAAGACTGTGCGCTGAACTTACTTTTTTTTAAGGATTTTTTTTTTTCTTCACTGGTGTCTGTATCAGAGATGAAATCCTGTCCACATTTTTTTAATGGGAGGGGTCACACATCAATATAAGGGCGTGGTAATCCTGACCCCATAAGATAGCTTAAAGGTTAATTGCAGGACATCAAAAAAGTAGAGCTGTCAGGCGATTAAAATTTTTAATCGCGATTAATCGCATTGTCCAGAGTTAACTCGCGATTAATCGCAAATTTACATGTGGACTTTTTTTAAGGAAAAAAATGTGTGGTTTGTGGAATTTAGTAGTTCTACATTAATTATGAAAACAAGAATGACAAAATTAATAGTTTTCATCAGAAATACTTTATTTTGTAACATTGTATTGAGATAAACTTTCTTAACAATAAAAGGCTGTAACATAAAATGCCTAACAAAAGCCCAAGTGCAAGTGAAGGGTGTTTTAAATTCAAAACTTCAATCAACGTTCAGTAAAATAAAATTAAAAAAACATCAAAAATAAAATTTCCATAACTCTTTCATGTTCATTTTTTGTCAGTACCAAATCTTTTCCTCCTCTGCTGAACTACAGTAATCAATGAAATAGAGATTTATCATTTCAAATAAACTTTTGTTTTTTTAAAACATTAAAGACTGAGAAAAGCGGGATACTCTGTGGATAGTTTGACAGTCTGTTACTGCCGCCGCGTTCTCTGGCTGCAGCTCGATGGGGAGTTCACGTGGTGAATATGCCGGCAGACAGACCGCTATGCTGGGGCTGGATCACGCTTAAACCTCCAGAACATTAAAAACATTCCCCGGTGCGATTGCTGTCCGGAACGTCCGCAGCTCTCGGGACGCGAGCCGGTACCACCAGACGTGGTACTGGACGCGAACCGGAGCTGAGTTACGCCGGAGTCACACAGGACGCGATAGCGCCGCGAAGCGGCGCGGAACGGCGTGCGCTTCCATTCGGCGCCCATGTTGACCTATGGCGTCGGTCACACCAAGCGCGGAGCGACGCGCAGCGGCGCGGAGGGTCCGCGCGGTGCAGCGCAACGTTTCGGCGTCTGGCCTATTTCTTCCGCGCGACGCGAGCGCTCCGCGTCAATACTGGCAGGAAGTTGCATCGAAATACATGAGAAAATCCGGTTTATTTTCAAAATAGAACCAATTTTTCACAATAAAACGCCGCGATTGACAAATGTTATCAAATTTTTGTGTCTAAACAGACAGTAGAGATGAAAATATGCATACAATCAAAACACACAGATACGCGTGCGCGAGAGCCCCCACCCCGGACACCACAGATCTCCGGAGCGGGTGTGCTGGTCTGCAGGGTTCTGGGAGGAAAAAAAGCAGGGCAGACGGGGCAGTGGGGGCACACTGGAGCGGGACACGGGGCTGCGTTTGAACGAGAGAGAGGCAGAGGAGCAGTTCTTCTGGGAAGAAACATCTGGTAATATTTTTAGTTTATTAATTGACCGACGGAAACACCTGCGTGCGTGCACACAGACACACAACAGAACAGACAGACACGCACACGCGCGCACAAGCCGATCAATGAAGTGGGCCGACTGCGGAGTTGGGGGGCGGGGTCTGTGTCGACAGGGGCAGAGACCATCTCCTTTTAGCAGAAACACTGGGAGATATCCTGGTTATTGATCATGATGGCAAAAAAGCAATAGCTCTAGCAGAAGCGCATGCCGACCGTCGCGGAAACAAATCGCGTCTGGTGTGACCAATAGAGCGCCGCGCAGCGGCGCGCTCTCCGCTCCGCGCCGCTGCGCGGCGCTATCGCGTCCTGTGTGACTCCGGCGTTAGAGTGCAGGAGCTCTCCAGGTCTTAGCGCCGGCCGGCTTTAGCTCGCAGCTCGTGGTCTAGTGAGAGCAGCCGGTGAGTTGGAGGGCGGGACGCCCGCGCGCGGTATGGAAAGGCACGTATGAGAAAGTCCGCGATTAATGCGTCAAAAAAATTGTCGGCGTCAAGCACACGTCAGATTAATGCGTTTTTAACGCGACAAATCTGACAGCCCTACAAAAAAGACAAGTTGGAGACACTCAAAACGTCAATTTTTGACGCGGATGGGTCCTCGACAGGTAACCAAATCCTAAATCAACTTTTTTTGGCTGTTGACTTCTATAAATGGGGCTTTGGTCATGGCCAAATCTAAAAAAATTAACGTCTGTGTGCTGCCCCCTACAAGTTAAAAACGAAATATTACAGTTAACTTTCATGATTGGTCAAATCATTTATTTCAGAAGTCCCACGTCATGATCCGCAGCTCCAGTAATAACATTGCTGTTCCCCAGCCCCGCCCCTCAGACTGGATTTTCACGCTTCGGAGGTGTGGGTAGAGTCAGCTTCCAACTTCCCTGATTGGTTATCCTTTAACCCTCGTGCTCTCTTATGGGGTCCAGATGACCCCACCCTTACATTGAGGTGTTAGCCCATCCATGACAAAGGTGGTCAAGACTTCATGTCTTTCATTGGACACCAGTAAAGATCGACAATCCAGACAGTTCAGATGACCCCACTTTTAGTGTAAACAAGCCAAGGAGAGCGGAAGGGTTAACCAAACATCAATATGTCACGACTTGAGAATAATAATGTGTTGCCAAATCTGGAAATCAGAAATTGACTGTGGAGATTTATTTGGGATTGCAGACACAAAATTGACAAAACTGTAGAAGCGTTAACTTCCCAAACTTAGACCTGTACTTGAAGATCCTCACTTTCTGTAATCAATAACTCAAAATGAAAAGGACGTTTGAAGGCAAACCATTGATTTATTTTCAAGTAATGTTGAGAATACGAACCGAAACATTTTTGTTTTTACATAAAACTGATCTTATTTTCCATCTTGTCAAAACTATAGATTTCTATGTGTAGCTGTCTGAGAGATGAGATAGGATCCTGCATATTTGTGAGTTTATCAGCATTAGTCAATTCAAATACAATATCAGGTCATCTGTTTGTAGGTTCTTCATATTTCTTATGGAGTTAGCAAATTGCTGATCTAATAAAGCGAAAGTGAGTCTGTTAAAACGCAACTCCTTCTTTTCATTAGTCCAACAATTAAGATACTATCATTCAGAAAGTACTTTGTCATTATCACTGGTGCAACAAAATTTAAAAGTGCTGTTTGATCAGTGCATCATTCATGCATTAAAACAATAATTGATAATTGTTTGCAACTAAATGAAAATTGTATCATTCAGTCATTTAAGACAAGCAAATAACAAATTATTTTGAATTTTTTGAGGCAAGAGGGCTAACCACTGCACCACCGTGCAGCCCTCTTTAAAAAAAGTACATAAAATTGATGTGTTGAAATAGTTAAAAGAAGAATACGTAGTAAAAAATATACCAGCAAATTTCCACCATTGCACAGGTTCAGCAAATCCAAGTTTAATTATGAAAGTGTCTATTCGAACGTAATTTTCAAAAAACGTGCGGCCAGTGCTTAACTTTTTTCTTAGTCGCACAGACCGAGAGGAAAGGGGTTAAGGTTAGGATTATGGTTACGGTTAAAAAAGCAAATTGTTCCTGAGTGCGGCTGTCTCTGCAGCTCACCGCTCCACCAGGGGATCGGTCAAATATGGACAACACATTTCACACATTTAGGAGCGTGAAGGTTCATGGGACTTTAACTTTAAGTTTAATTTAAAATACGTGCGGCCAACAAAAAAAAAAATCCAGCGTTGGACACACTTAAAATGCAGCAATGCGATCTTTGCTGCACGTATTACATGTGACCAACATGAATTTCCATCACTTTCTATGCTGGTCGCACGTAAATATGTGTGAATAACACCAGTCTTTAATTATTAGCATTTAGCCATGTTTAAAATATTTATTGAAAAATAAAAATGTTCTGTAGCCATTTAGGAACTTGACAAAAATGTTATTTATACACTTAAAGCATATAGAACTTTAGCTAACTTCTTGGTTGTTGAAGCTACTACCTGCTAATGTTTGACCACTGACTGTACATAGAGAACTGGAACTTTTGTTACAAATAGAAAGTACCTGCTGGCTCCAAGAAGAAAAAATCTTATAGACTTTTATTAAGAAATAAACAACTATTACTCTGTCATTCTATTTGTCAGAATAACCATTCTTGCTCTGATATCTTTTTCTTAACATTTTCTTGCTAATCCTAATTTTTTTTTATTATCTTTTTTCTTTATCGAAAGTTATTCAAGTTATGAACTGACCAATCAGATGGCTCAGTAAAAGCATGTGGTGCCAGCTGACCCCCACTTCCAGTGGAAGCTGTGAGGCCTTCAAACAAGCTCAATCCTGATTGGCTCCAACATGGCAGCATCCATATCAGGGAAAAATTTAGACTAAATGGAATTAATTTTGCTGGAACCGACCAGAGGTAAGGCAATTTCTATGGGTGACATCACACTTGCACAATCCAGTTCTATTTTACAGTCGATGTGTTAGAAACAAAAAAACAAAAGCCTGTCAGCTCCAGCTCCCACTGCCCTCTACTGAATGTGAAAAAACATGTTGCTGCCACTAGTATGTTGAGAAAACATTATTGTGGTGAAGAAATTTGTCTTTTAAGTTAAAAAAGAACAGTAAAAGCACTATTTTAATCGAAAGCCGCTAGCTAGCTAGCAGCTTTAATTTAATAGGAGGTAGCTAGCAGCTATTAGCTGCTTGCTATCCCTGTTAAATTAAAGCATGCAGCTAGCTAGCTACTTTAGCCAGAGGTGGGGACTCGAGTCACATGACTTGGACTCGAGTCAGACTCG
>NC_050518.1:20416196-20426691 GCF_002922805.2 Oryzias melastigma | reverse complement strand
AGCTACCTTAATTTAACAGGGATAGCTAGCAGCTATTAGCTAGCTATTAGCTGCTAGATATCCCTGTTAAATTAAAGCGGCTAGCTAGCTACTTTAGCTGCCTTAATTTAACAGGGATAGCTAGCAGCTAATAACTAGCTATTAGCTTGGCCAGCCAGTACTACATGGCACTGTTTTTTAGCAGAAACTTTTATCAGCTGTTTTACCATTGTAAAATGGCAATTTTGAGAAAACATTGTAAACAGGACCACAATAAGGCTAATCATTTTAGGACTCTTCATTTGGTCTTAATAGTGCAATTTGCTGCCGTGTAAAAATCGTATTGATTTACAGCTACACTTAAAGTAGCTAAAGTCTGCTTGACGAGTGTTGCTGCTTCAAGGCCTCCAGATTTACCTTTTTTTTTTAATAAAAGTCTCTGATTATCTCAATCACATATTTATAGAAAATCATTTGATTTTAAACATTAGAGTTTCTCTCTGAAATACACCACACATCTGTATAATCATAAGAAACAGCTTTGAAAGTGGTTATATTTGTAGCTCCTTGACATTAGTGTTCGTTAGTTTTATATTAAAACACACCAGAATGTGCAGAGAAAAAAACTAGCAGTGAATGAGTATAAAAACTCTCACTGATGAATTCTTAATTACCAACATATCGCTGCTGAACAATGGAAATATTATCATTTTAGCCTATTTTCCCCTCAAACATACTTTACATGGTTAAGAAAGCAATAGGCTATTCCATTTGAAAGTTTTTGCTTGTTTAAGTTGTTAACATTGATTTGAGCAGGAACCGTACTTTTATATTACTTCGGGGACGTTGGGGGTTAGATTCTCTAGAATATATTAGAAAACAACTAATGCATTTTTCAAGCATTTTGTCTGTATCCACACTAGTAATTACAGCGTTGTCCCTGAGAGAGACGTCACGTCCAAAACGGAGTTTACAAAAGCTCGGCACCTTAATAGACACCAGCAGGCCATCCATCTATGCACAATAAATGTTACAATTACCTGTATCGTTTGGCTCTGGTACACTTTAATCACATGAAAGTTGAAACTGTAGACTCCTTTTCTTGGGGACAAAAATACGGATTCAAGGGTAAAGTAGTTTCCTATATTGACCAGCACCTGTAAGAGAAAGTAAAAGAAAACTGTTATTATTGGTGTAACAGAAGAGCAGTAATTTCACAGGAGAATTTAAATTAAATATTAAAAGGGGAAACCATCCATGATGCACACAGTTCACTGCTGTGGAGGGATTAGACACAAAAGCTGCAGCTAACCATTGTTTTGGTTGTTAACTCTTCTATCAATTATGTTTTGGTTTGTTGATTAGGCATCAGTTTTGATTCTGATGCAGAGAGCACTTCTACTCAACTTTTTAATCGAAGTGTTGTGTTCCTGAATAGCTTAATAAATCAATGACACACTGGCTCAGTGGCTTTGAGGTAGAGTGGCCTTTTGTTGGGTCGCACTAAAGACTCAAAGGCTGCTTTTACTTTAGGACGGTCCCACCAACTGAGTACAGATGTGTGGAGACTGCTGATAACTTTCACATTGTCGACTATTTGGTGACACTAAAGACGGAAACTGCCCTTATGAGCGTTTACAGGATGTGTGTGAGTGAAAAATGGGCAAACCTGCGGGGAACGCAGGTGGCCCGCACAAAATGTCAATGAACTGATTGGTGAACCTGTAGAGTGAGTTTCTGAACATTGTTTTTTGGGTGGGCAAGTTGTAGCAACATATATAAAAGTGAGGTCCAGATGACCCACTTTTAATGTAAACATGCCTAGGATAGCATAAGGGTTACGATGCAGCCACTCTTCTCTATGACCCTCCACAGGTCCAAAGAACCCTGGGTCAACCCTAACCCTAACCCTGGAACCTGGGTGTAGCGATGGATGCAGACCTAAATTATGATAAACATATTAGGATAGTAATAAATCAGCTCAATTGTAATCCTAAATACATATCAGTCAATAATGATCCTGCAGCGTATTCAGGATTCTGCTGCCCGTGTTCTGACTTGGACCAAATAAGTGGACCGGATTGTGTTGCTGGTTTATAAAGCTTTGAATGGTTTAAGCACCAAAATACATCAGTGACCTTTGAGCCAGTTAGACTACAGTCATCTGGATCCAGTCTTCCATCAGTTGCTAGAGTCAAAGACCAAACATGGAGAATCTGCATTCAGCTTCTATGTTCCACATATCTAGAACAGGCTTTAAGACTGTTTATTTAAATCCAGGTAAAAGACCAAACTGTTCTCAGTTGCATTTGCGTTTTCAAAGCTTTTTCAAGTTTATTTATGTGTATGTATATATATATATATATATATATATATATATATATATATATATATATATATATATATATATATATATATATATAATTAATCCTGAAAGAGAAACGGAAAAAACGCGACTAGAAAACAAGCTAGTCCAGATAATCTACTGATTGCAATATATTGAGAAGTACTTGTACCTACTCACTACAAAATGTTCACTCTGTGTCACGATTCTGCCCCCGTTCGGCCTTTCCCAGCAATCACTATTTGAATAGACTTTTTTACCTGCCTATTTATTGCTCTGATCATAGTTCTCAGTCATAAAGTTGTTTCTCTATAGCCTGATTGTTTATAACTCTGCTCTGCTTTCTGGATCCTGTTTTGACCCCGAACTGCCCTGGAATCACCCCTATCTGCCCCCTCACTTATCCTTCTGCCCTCTGGTGGGGAAACCATCAGTCAGCATCCATTCTATGGATTTCGTGAAGACTTCTCCTTGTTTTGGAGCCGACCATCATCCCTGAAAGACGCTGTGTCCTCCCTGGTCTAAACCCTTAAAAGAGTCTGCTCAGTGGTGCCCCCTTCTGTGTGGAGGATCCGGTCCCATCCTGGCTGTCTAGTCTTCTGCCTGTGCACCAGTCAGAAAAACTGAATGAACCTTCGTTCTTCCATTTTTGTGATTTTGTGTTTTTCTTCAACCTTTGTCATACATTTTAGAAGGACTGTGTCTACAGTTGTTTGTCATAAAATTAAGCCAGAAATGACTTCCAGGCCATCAATCTCTTAAGACCAGTCATTCAAACCTGACAATCCATCAGCTAAAACCAAGCAGTAATAAGTTCATATCTGATTTCTGAACCTGTCTGGAACTTTGCTCCTTGATCCCAGGCTTTGTCATCCATATTCATTTAGTCTCCAGCTCTTTCAAGTCCTGTCTTTCAACAAATACCATTCTTTATCTGAATTCTCAGCAGTCACTCTTCTTTGACCATGACTAAATTAATATTTCATTGACCGTGAATGATTGTTGAAACTTTGGAGCCAAACAGAAAGTTGCTGTTTCTACATTCCCACTTCAACCTCCTTTTGATCTGTTTTAAAAGTATTCCCAGTGCTCTTTCAGTTACCCTATTTTCCAGAGTATGAGCCGCATTTTTTTTCATAGTTTCAGGTCCGACTTATACTCAGGAGCAACTTATTTTATTTTTATTTTTGGCATAAATAGGCTCCAATATGTGTTACTTTCCCAGTACACACTGGTTGTCCTATAGCAGTTGTTTCCTCTAACAACCATTAGAGGGCGCTGCATCTCAGGATGAGCATTTGCTACAGACAGTGGCAGAAGAAGTGTTGTCCAAAACAAACATGGAAGAAAACCTGATCGTTTTCCTCTTAAACTTGGATATTTTTGATATACACATCAAAAAATGTGTTTTCTTGGGCTTAGCAGATTGGCTCTGAAATGTCAGACTTTTCTCCCAAAAATGCGACTTTTACTCCGGAGCGATTTATGGTTTTCTTCTTCTTGGTTTTTGCTCTTGCGACTTACAGTATACTCCGCTGCAACTCATACTCTGGAAAATACAGTATGATTATGCTGATTTTAGCATGACTTTCTAAAGTTCTACAACCGCTGTTGTACAAATTCCCACTCTAATCCTTAACTACTAAAAACGATATAGTGCGTGACTACCTGGTGCCCTGGATTTTAAACATACTTTGGACATCAGGCTCACTACTTTCTTTCCTTTTTACTGAACGGCGGGTATGACGTCATTTGACGTCTATTTGTGAATGGTTTATTCAAAAATTACATTTAAACATATTTTTGGCAAAAAACGTTCGACCGCAATGCATTATGGTCTATTTACTAATGTAGCGAGCATCAATGCACGCTAACTTTTTGAAAAGAATTCTGGGAAATTTCCAGTGCACTCCATTCTGGAATTGTAGATTTGGACAGCACTAGAAATTAGGTTATGTATATTCCAAGCGCTAGCAGCTAATGCTAACGTAGGTAACCAGCGACTATTGATGATGTCATTGAGGGTTAGTAACCTCCATATTCGAAGACACTACCTTTCCGTAACTTTC
Source organism: Oryzias melastigma (assembly GCF_002922805.2). Lineage (NCBI taxonomy): Eukaryota > Metazoa > Chordata > Actinopteri > Beloniformes > Adrianichthyidae > Oryzias > Oryzias melastigma. The sequence goes on along the minus strand of NC_050518.1, from coordinate 20,422,299 downwards.
CAGTTGGAAGGCTAAAATTAAAGTAGGGAGAAGCCGTAGGGGAAGAATTCGGATGAGACTCGATGACGTCTCCACCTTTGGAAACATTTACCACCAGCAACACTTCCCATTAAGCATCAGCTGATTTAAGCCCCTCCCACAGATCGTAGAACTAAGATGGAACGGCATCAAAGACGCCCCCCCCCACCTCTAATTTCAGCAGCAGATGTTCACACTTCCAAGTTCAGACTGTGAATTAATTACACGTGAATGAACTGATACCAACGCCACAGCGGAGAGAGTAGTTATTGTTTAAAAACAAAGCATCTGTCACCCTTTTTTTCTTCTCTTACAGCATTGTTTCACACTCTTACAGCATACTTTGCAATTACATGCACATTAGCCAAATGCAAATTAGTCAGTGGGTTCTATAGAGTCAATGTCCGCTTTCTTTACAGAGAAGACAGCATAACTGTGTGTGGTATCAAAATGGAACAAGAATATCTAAGAAGATTATTTTTAAACACAAATTGTTTTTTTTTAATTAAAAAAGATGATGCAGAAATTGCTGCCCCAAACTTGAACTCTGATCATCTTTGATCTAATTTAAAAATGTGTTCCCAGTGGTCTTTTTATTACCATTATGCTGTTTTTAGCCAAAAACAACGAGCTGTTGGCTCTCTGAATGCAGGACCAACATCACAGCTGCAGGTTTTCTCAAACTGCATTTTTTCGTCTTTTGCTGATTTACAACCATTTGAATAAAGAAATATTCAGAAATGTAGTTTTAATCTTAATGTCCTGTGTCATGAGAAAAATGCTACAAAAACACAATTTTAATCAGAGGGAGTCTTTAGAGTCCCCCTTTGACAAGTTTTTTATTTTAAAAAAATGTTCCCAGTAATGTTTTAATTATGATTAAGAAGTTTTTAACCCAAATCCCACAACCTAAAAGTCTTAATAAGCCGTTTTTCATGTTGATCTGGAGCCTCTGTTTCCAAAATCTCCTCTGAGGGGGCGTGGCTTTTTGAGCTGAGCTGAGTAGCTCCGCTCCTGACCCCCCATGTCTGATTATGATAGCTCTGTGTCCCTCTAGCGTAAATCTTCACCGCTGCTACATAAAAATATCAAGAAATGTTAGTATAATGTCCAGCCGTATGGTTCTGATCTGGATGTCAGCTCAGACGAGGAAGTGAAGATCTTCATGGACAGAACTTCCTCCAAAATCCTGATTCTTTCTCCTTCCAGTTCACCAAAGACTCTTTTAGCTAATTCTCCAATGTTTATTGACTGTGATCAATACATTCAATCATTGGTTTCTCAGAGTTCTTGATAAAATAATGAAAGCTAACATCAAAATGCTCTTTCAATGATTTACAATCCTTTCCAACTGCGGTCAAATGAGCCGCCGTTCACATTTCCGTGGTCACATCAAGAAGCTCCGTGGAGTCTGGTGGAGATTTTCCAGCGTTCTCAGTCCTGCTACCGTAAGTATTGGAAGAAACTCACACCAAAAATCCAGTGATGCTGATTTGACCACAGAAATGTGAACGGCGGCTCATTTGACTGCAGTCAATGTGAAGATACCATCTTCTCTTCTCCAGAACCTGAACTAGACACTAGGAACAGATGAGGGTTTAGTGCATGTGCAGCAGAGCTGTTGATGGAAAGAAGATCATTCATTCAAACAGAGTCTGTCCAAGACAGTTTGATTGACAGATTTAAAAGGAGAAATACGCAGAAATACAAAAATGAAATGATTTCTTATTACATTTTTTTCTCTTTCAGAAGAAAAATTCAACACATACATGTTAGAAACTCAAAAAATGACTTTCATTTGTGGGGGATTTTAAAAAGTTAGATCCAAACTTTAGTTTACAATCAACCAAAGCAATTTCAGCCTTTTTTTTCTTCTTTTCTTTTTTATTGTTTGGTTTAATGGTTCTTTTCACCAGGATTTCTTCAGCGCTTTGGTAGGACTGATCATGATTTCCACAGTGATATAACCAGCTGAACCACCTAATCATGGATTTCACGAGTTGCTTTGCCAAAACGTGACTCCACGAGGACCTTTGACGGACTTCACTCCAGTCCGATCCAGCGCAAATCCCCCGGAGAGGATCGGATCGTTGCAAACACCTGACTGCCCACCGACGCGTGACTAATCAGGCTCTCTCCTGATCTGTTTGGTGTATAGGTGAGCGCGTGCGGGATGCATGCGCATCGGCATGCACGCGACGCGTGTGCCACGAATAGCTCGAGGGTGGATGGTAATGAGCACCTGTGGGGGCCGTGCGCGTGGACGCCCGCCCTCAGACGCGGTCCCATCACCTGCATGCGTGAGAAAGCGCGCGCATGAGCAGCATCCAAAGCTGGGCTCCGGGGCGCAGCTGCACATTCAAACCTGCAGTGACTTTATGGTTCACGCGCCATGAAGGATGACTTGAAAAGTGACAAATGTTCATTCAAATTAAATATTAAATCAGATTGATTAAAACTGATCCCAACCTGATCGAAGTAGATTATTCTTGTTTTATTGCTCATCTCTGACGGCTCGTGATTGTTGCTCCGGACTGCGGAGAAAGCCACCTTGGAGTTGGCGGCGCGCACCGAGATGCCCAGCGGCGACGTGGAGGACCTCCAGTCCGTGGCCGGGTTGGAGTCGCACACTACGAGGCATTTCCCCTCCAGCACGATCGGTTCCGTGTCATTCTGGGCCCTCGCGACCTCAGAGATCACCGTCCAGCTGAGGATGAGGAGGACGGAGCTCACCATGGCGCACTCCTGTTGTGGTTCCAGCCGCAGCAGCAGAGAAACGGCGTCGGCTCCCGCGCGCCGCTCAACTTTCCGAGTCCCCTCCGCTGGTCTCCGCGCGCCGCAGACGCGTCTGACGCGGTCAGGTCCTTCTATTGGATCCAAAGACGAGCCATGTCCGACACAAGCAACGAGGGATTCAACGAAAAAAGGGATTCCAGATGAAAAGGATGTTCTCCTGGAGAAAGAAGAAATCACGGGCGATTATCTGCCATGTTTGAAGTGGATAAAAGTGGAGCTCTCTCTGATGCTGCGACGAGCAGAGAATCTGGGCGCTCCAAAAACGCGTCTAATAACAGCAGCCCACGGAGTGATGCGCTGCGTGTGCGCGCCCAGGCATCCAATTTACGCACGCACGTATCGCAGAAATCTAATTAAGGATGTCTGCATTTTCCCTCCTCAACATTCTGAATACTTTTATTTAATATGTGTAAGACGAAAGTTTTATATTCTCACAGAGTTTTGACCATTTCAGATGTTTTACTGCTGATTTTGGAAATCCAGGAACGAATCATTTGGGGATTCGTTTTTCTTTACCCCAAACTCTTTTATGCTTTTTTCCAAGTTATTGGTGGTTTTACTATTAACATGACTTAATCTGTCTTTCAACATGCAGTTTAACCCCCTCTGAGCCTTCACCCCCCACCACCCAACCTCCACCCCCCAACCCCCCGTCCGACGTGACTGAATATCTCCTGACCTCCTAGGAAATGAAGGAAATCTCAGTTTTCACTTGAAGTGCTTCAGCTGTTGAAAGATTTTCACACAATAGATTATTTTAGTGAAACGTCACATAGAATAGAATAGAACTTTTATTAGAGACTCTAGGTTTAAATGTCAACACAAATATAAAAACAGAAGAATTAAATTAAAGTAAAACATTAATTATAAACTCACCAAAACTCCATATAATGAGATAAGCATATTATTTATTGCTAGGAAAAAAATTACATTAAATTGGAAAAGCATAAAATCACCAACAATAAATGAAAAGTAATCTCAAACAAATTTAGGTTATGAAAAAAAAAATGCCTCCTTTCATATGAAAATACAGATTTTTGATCAGCAATGGAGGGAAGTGAAACTTGATTATTTAAATTGATCGATATTCTGATTTTGTTATGCACATATATAAATACAGATAGTTGTTTGTAGACAGATTAGCAGGTGGACAAGCTGAAATATGTGGGAAATTTTGTTACAATCTAGATCCCTTTCATGTATTCATTTTTAGTTATAGTTGTTGTTTATTTGTTTATTTTTGTTAATGTTATGGAAGTAGGGATGCATGTTTAATAAAGATTTTTGTTTTGTTTGCGTTTTGAGTCTTTGGTTTGTAATGATTTGTATATAAAAAAAAAAGTTTTTGAAATAAAAAGTTAAAAAATTAAATAAAATAATAATAATTAACCCAACTCAAGGTTAAAAAGGGAAGATTTCCAGGGTATTTTTTTTAAAAAACCAGGAGAAAAAACCTAAATTTGATTAAATGAAACTCAAAAAATTGGATTAATTGCTCCAAAAAAGAACCAAAAATATATCTCAACATTCAAAAACCCTAAACTTTAAACTTTAACTGTTGCTCCATTTTAATTGAATTCTTACCACTTTAGTAGTTTTCATTCGTTTTAATTTGACTGGATTAACATGTTTTGTGGACATCTGAGAGTAAATAACCATTTATCACCAACAGCTGCAGCTGTCAGCTCTGCAGAGTGAAAGCTGAATCTCTGTTAAAACAAGTTGTTTGTAAAATAAAGCTTTACTTTAAAACTGTGGCATTGTTAACTCTTTGTTTTAAAGTTGTCTAAATGTGTTAGATTAAACTAAAAAGTCTTGAAATTGTTCTGAAACTTCAGGTGACGTCTCAGTGCAGTTGTTTTAAGCTCACTCTAACGCACCTTAAAGGAATCGCTTTTAAGCACATTTTGGGTTTCCAGTTTAATACTCTCGAGTTCACGCGTCACTGTGCACTAGGAAAAACATGGATTTGACGATATATTGCAGTTATTCATTTGGCAATGTGATTTAAAATGCTGACAAGGTGATATTTAATTAATTATTCATTCTTTAGTATCTTACTTTTGATTTCCTTGGATAAGCTACATTTAGCAATGTAGAAAATACCATGATGCAACAGTAGGACGGTCTCCTGATTATCACCCTGCCCGTCATGTGTTGAAGTGTCCTTTGGGCAAAACCTTGAACCCCCCAATATCCCCGGGGGCCGGTTGGCATCAGTGTGTGAATGTGAATGAATGAATGAAATGGTTTATTTCAAGCAATCGGGTCATAATACATAACATATCACTTAATGAGTCACTAGTAGATCGCTTGAAAGAGAGTGGAAGGAAGCGAACTTATATAATCCCACCCCGACTAAAAAAAGTACTGTAAAAGCACTTTGGGCCTTCAAAGAAGGTAGAAAAACTCTATATAAGTACACGTCATTTACCAAAAACTACAGTCTATTTCCTCGATGATACTTTTGAACCTTAGTGGTAAAGGTGCCTTCATTCCGTTTTTTTTCTTATACTGAAAAATACGGCTTCATAATGAGTTAATTGGTTACTCTTTAAGTGTGGGTGTGTGCAGGACAGGCTCCAGCAACGATACGACCCCAAAAGATATATAAATGGGTATAAAATGTGCTTTATTAATAAAGCTGTCCTCCATTAAGCAGCATATAAAAACAAAATGGTTCAAAGTAAATTCCATCCTAAAATAAACCTCAGACAATCTTTTGTGATTGTTTGGGTTCTCTTTTGTTTTGTTGATTCCAGTTGTCTGTGACTTCACATGTACGGTCCTGATGTTGCATGTTATAAATTCCCATCCATCCATTTTCCAAACCTAATTATTCCCTGTCTGGGTCATGGGGTTGCTGGAGCCTATCCCAGTTACTCTGGACAGATCACCACTGCAACTCTGACCCCTCAGTCCTGCGTCTCTGTTGTATTCTGATGTATCTTGTTCGACTTCCTGTCTTTGTTTGATCTATGGATCCAATCAGAAAGCTTCTTCACTCGATCAATAGATATATTCATATATTTTTCTATGTCTGAATATTATTTGCTTTGGAGGTAAATTGAGTTTTCTTGCAGAAATTACTAAGCCAATAACAAGTTTAATGAGCGAAGAGGAGAAGAGTCAACATTCCAAAGCAAATGTTTCCTCTTCACCGTCACAGATGAAACGTCTGTTTACTTCTTCACCTGCTGCTCTCTAGAGTAAAGTTCTTCTCCTGGAGAAGAAGCGTCTGGAAGAACAAACAATAAAAGACGACAAATATTAGACTCAGTAACCTGGT
>NC_050518.1:20405563-20416037 GCF_002922805.2 Oryzias melastigma | reverse complement strand
AGAAGAAGCATCTGGAAGAAAAAACAATAAAAGACGACAAATATTAGACTCAGTAACCTGGCATAACCCAGCAGCTCAGTGAGGCGGGATCTCCAGCTTCTCCTCAGCCTCCGTCTCTCTACAGAGACAGAAATGGGATCTGTGAGCGATCATGAGAACGTCTGAAGAGAAGAACGTGTGCAGGTCTGTGGGAGTAAACTCACTCATTTCTGAGAGATGTCTATAGGACATGTGGCTCTTTTATCTCCATGGTGGCTCTCTGGATGAAGAAAAATGTTTTTGTTTTTTTTTCACAAATTTGGAGATTAACTAATATTTTAGCAACATTTTAGCACATTTATAGTTTATTTATTGGGGTTTCTAGGCTAAATTAGGATTTAACTTCTATTTTAGCAACAGGCTAACGTATTTGACTAATTTTGTCTACTGAGGAATTGTATGCCGATTTGGGGTTTAGCTAACAATTTAGCAACATGCAGATTTTTCGGCTAATTTGTTACCTAGCGAAGTTTTTTGGGATACTTTAGAATTTAGCTTCTATTTTAGAAACAGGCTAACGTATTTGACTAATTTAGTTTACTGAGGAATTTAAGGCCATTTAGGAGTTCATCTAGTAATTGAGCAACAAGCTAGCTTTTTGACCTCTAATTAAATGTTTTATGCTAATTGTGAGTTTAATATTTAAGCAATATTCTAACATTTTTTAGCTAATTGTTATCCACTGGAGTTTTTAGGGTAATTTAGAGTTTAGCTTTTAATTTAGCAACATGCTAGCATTTTTGTCTGATTTACTTTACCAAGAAATGTTATGCTAATTTGGAGTTCAGCTAGTAATTGAGCAACAAGCTAGCTTTTTGGGGGCTAATTTGGCCTCTAATTAAATGTTTTATGCTAGTTATGAGTTTAATATTTTAGCAATATTCTAAAATTTGTGGCTAATTGTTATTTTTTAGGCTAATTTAGAGTTTAGCTTTTAATTTAGCAACAAACCAACATTTTTGTCTGATTTACTGTACTGAGAAACGTTATGCTAATTTGGAGTTTAGCTAGGAATTAAGCAGCGAGCTAGCTTTGCCCTCTACTAAAGGTAAAAACATTATTAAAAAAAATCCCATTTTGAAAAATGCTAGTTTCTTTTTTTATTTTTTATTTTGTTTGTGCCAAAAATTAGACATAATTCATGTGTATTGAAAAAAAAATAATAATAAGCTAATAAATGCAAATCCAAATGTTTTAAAGGCTAAAGTAATACTATGCGGCTCTTTTTAGATTTTGGAAACGAGCCCAAATGGCTCTTTTACTGTTAAAGGGTGCCGACCTCCTGTAGGACATCTCGGGTCAAACTGTTGTCATTGATCAGCTCCACTGGGGCCATTTGGGACAAGGGGACCACACTGGTAAACACAACTTTATTTAGATTTACATTTAATTTTTTCATTTAGATTTAACATTAAGGATTTAGGCGTGTTTAGATTTAATATTTACGTTAATTCTTTACGTATAACGGATATATGTTAGATATATAATTGATATGTATGTAAAATAATAATGTTTTTCATTTATATTTAGTAAAGGTGCATACCCTCACGTCAAAGATAATTGATCAAATGTGAAATAAATGCAGCATGTAAGGAAAGAAAAGTCAAATTGTCACATCAGTTTCATGATTTTTTACATTCAGAATCCCATTTGATTTTCTGTATTTATCCTCCTTGTGGATAAATTCTGGTTTAGTTGTTTCATTTATCCGCTGTGTTTAAAGTGAATATTTTTTTCCAAAATAAAAGCAGGCTATTTTTCTTTTCTAGTTAATTTGGTTTGTGATTTTTTTTTATTTTTTCACTTTTCCTGCATTTCCAAAAGTCTTAAACCTTTCTATTTCTCCATATCCTCAGGAAATTTGAGCCTTTAACAGCTCCAGTGTTTACATTTTGAACTGCAACATTTTACTTCTGTTGAGTGTTTACGCAGTCAACGTAAATTTCTTAGAAAAAAAGCAGTTTTTGTTTGTGTCAAAATCCGCTGATTCACGTTGAAAGAACATTATTTTGGTGTCGCTGGCGACATTTCCAGTGCTCAAGAGTTCAAACGAGACACGCAGGCGGTGGAAATGTAACCTCATCAGTTCCTCTTTGTTTATTTGTCAGAAGTGCTTTGAGTTTGGAAGCTCTGTGCCAACAAAGAGCACATTGTTCTTCCTTCAGGGCACGAGTGTGACGAGCGAACGATGCTTTCATGGTTCAGGAGTTGCACACGGCGTTAGTGTGACACGCTTTGTGTTCCCAAAGTAAACTCACATTTAAGCAACTTCATCTGAGGCTGCTGAAAAGGCCGCACAGTTCCTGATTGACAACCAGACCTCATGTCATTCCAGAGTGGTATTTTGTGTTTCCATGACGACCACGCTCAAGAATGATGCAGCCTCTACAACTCTGGAAAAGTGTCTATTTTTGTCCGTCACATGAGCTGAAGTGAGAGTGAGTCTATTGTTTTTTAGTTGAAAAGCGATACTTTCTGCAAATCCACTCTAATAAAAATGTTTTTTTTGCTGTTTTTCTAGAATTTTTCTGATGCTGGACACATATATAAAAACAATCAAGCTTAAAATGCATTTCTGAGTATTCCTCTCTTCAAATCATTATGAATCAAGACGATATTGTCATTTGGAAAAGATTGAAACGTTTTTATGCAGACTTTGTGTTTTAATCACTAAATTTGAAAAAAACCACGATGGCCCGCAAAGTTATTTGTATTTATTTAAAAAGAAAAAAGTCAAACGAACATTTATTTGTTTGGCCACAAATGTTACTTTTACCTTTTGTAAAAGTCATTTTTTTCCAGATAAGTATTACAAGTGCTTGTCCAAACAATAAGAGAGATTTTGATGAATTAAGGAATAATAAAATGATAAAGTAACGGAAGAATGTACATCATCTTTAATTCTTCTGATGAAAATCAGGTGCCTGAGTATTTCTGTGGAGCATACTCACTTCTTTTATTATTTTTTACCATAACTGTTTGTTAGTTTGGTTGTCAAAACTGGTAAAAGAAAAAAGAAAACATGAACGATGGACGAGCGTACTCGCTTCTTACAGACAGACACACAAAACAAGACTGATTCAGAAAAACTAAAGGAGCACAACTGTAAGTCTGAGGCATTGAACTGAGCTCTGAACTCCCCAGACTACGATCAAATCCAGCTTTTGTGGGATGTTTCCAAAGTTCGCCTCACATTTTCATGCAAACCCAAAAGGAAGTGGTTCTGACATGTTGGCCCTGGTACCGCAGAACCCCCGCAGAGGTCGGAAAGAGCTTCATGACAGATGTGAGCTCATTTGGCAGCAGACAGGAGAAAAAATAATTTGAGCCAGCTGGTCATCATCTCACGCCGGAGCAGAAAAGTCCTCTGGGTAAAAAAGGTTGTTCATCCGTGTTTTTTTATTTATTTTTTACCAAAATTTATTTAAGTTTTTAATTAACAAACTTTTTTTTCACATCCATATCCATCCCTCTTCAGAACCGGCGGAACTCCTTTCAAGGTCGCTCGGTAGCTGGAGCCTATCCCAGCTACTGTTGGATGAAGGCGTGGTACAACTTCACCCTTGTGTGTTGCTGGAAAAAAAAACCCAATTATTTAATGTAGAAAAAAATTAGCCTAAGACTAAAAATGTTTTCGATACATTTTGATTTATCTGTAATAAAGAACTCTCTGCAGAGTTTGATTATTGTAGAAAATAAAACAAACATGAAGAAACATATTTTGTAGAAAAACTTACTCCTTTGTCCCTCTAAGCATTCTGGGTAGTGTAGTTGTAATACATCAACTGACTGTGTGATATCTTAATTGATAACTTTGTCATATTGTCTGAATTATTTTTACAAATGTATTATAAGAGGTTTGATTTAAATAGAAATATTTTGGGTTTTATTTGATGTTTTGTTTAAATATTCTCAAATAATTCGCAGGATTGACAATTATTTTTATTTCAACGTGTTTATAATATACATTTTAGGAGTAATAAAATTGAAAAAAATTATTACTCAAGTCTGTTGATGGTTCTAATAATTACTAGCACTGCTTTGTTACAACATTTCCCAACAAATTGAAAGAGTTTTTGTCATTAATTCCATAAAGTTCCTGTTTTTTTTACAGAGGTAAGAAAAGGCCAAATTAATTGTATAAATATATATATTTTTAAATAAGTAGTATTTGTATGTTTGTTAGTTTACATTTAACATATTACTTTTTCACATTCATGTCATTTCATAAATCTAATGTAAATTTAATTTTAAAAAATTTGAATATTTTACACCTAATTATTATATTTTGATGTTTATTTGACATTAGACAAAAGCTAAACATCTTTTTATGTCAGAAACTAAATTTAATGTGAAAATAAACATTTATGCTCATTGAACAATTTTCATGAAATTGTTTCTGCTGCGCTCTTCCTGTAAAACATGATTAACGTAAAATAAATTTAAAAAAAATAAAGAAAGAAAATCAAAAGTGGCCACATTGAGCAATTATTCCAACCAACCAAACACTTTTTTCATGGCTCCTGTTGCGTTTTTGTCTGTTCAGACTCATCCAGTCCACATGAAGCTGGATCTGTTTTTATTATCATTAAGAACAGACGGATGAAGAAATGAAGAACTGTCAGTAAAACCGTCAAAGCTCTCATGGATTCGTGTAAGTGGCCTCTCTGCAGAACGATGATCTCCAAACCATGACGGCTCATTTCTCTGCTGTCATGGATGGAACTTTGGCTTTTCTGTGTGCATACAGAATAGTGCCGCTCTCAGGTGAAGTCGTTTGCTATGTTCCGTAATAGTTTTCTCCACGTTTGAATGAGAATCAAACCCAAAAACAAAGCAGATTGTTTGCAGGATGACTCAATAGTGAGACGTTTAATGAAGCCAACTACAAACAAAAGCAGAACTTTAGCTTCTATACATGCCAGGGGGGAAAAAACCTCCATAAAATAGTATAAAAGTCCTAAAATCAACACATTAAGGACAGAATCTATCATAAATTATGCTTGAGTGAGTGAAACAAACTAATAAATAAATAAATAAAAACAAGCATGAACCACAACAATGTTTCTGCTTGATTTAATGCAAACCTAAATTAAGTAACCAGAGAAAAACTAAGAATTAAATCAAGAGGGAACCAACAGCAGCTGTGAGTAAACATACAAACAAACTTGTTTTTTTTTTTTAAGAAAATAAAACTTCTTGGTCCTTTATGACCTTGTGGACATTATTCCACGAACTGATTGTTTAAACCAAACGTGTCTTTCAGCAGCACAACAGGCTATTTTCATCTGATGGGTACCGTCTGCATTTAATTGATTTTTTTTGGCTCTTTAAGCCACATTAGCATTCCTCTGGAGTCGTGTTTCTGGTGATTTGTTTGATGTAAGTTTAAAAATACCGTGTTGTTCAGTTCCCAGATGCTCCTGGAATCTGCTGGAATCCAGACGTGTTTGTTGCCTTTGTGCCTGATCTTATTTGTGTTTTTATTTATTTTTTCCTTAAGTGACCTTTTCGACATGCCACCAACGTACATCAAAGCATGCGGGCAGGAAATTCGGAAACGTGACCCCGAGCGAGCGTTCTTTCGCCTCTGAGTTAATTTATGTTATTCCCTCAGCTGCCAATTAAGAAAGCAGCGAACGGAGAAGCAACCACCCAAAATAGAAATGCTGTCCAACATGGCGCCACGTGACCAGTTTCTGCTGTTTGGTTTGGTGAGCATGAAGGGAAGCAGAGGCTGGGTTGAGGAAGAGCTTCACATCTGAGGGAGGTTTTGATTCTGCCGTATAATTGGAGGATTTGGTCGTACGACTGAAATACGAAGGAACAAACCGACTCAAAGACAAATTAACTTCTAGACACAATTCTACATGAGATTTGGAAACTGTCATGTCACTTCTGCTCTACTTTTCTTCTTCTTTTGATTGTTGAAATCTCCCGTTTTACGACCTCTGCTGCCACCTACTGTACTGGAGGATGAAATGGAGGAATTGAAGCTTAGAATCACAAACGCAAATAACAGGAAGAAAATTCTACTTTACTGAACTTTCACTTCAGTAAAAAAATAAACATAAAAAAGAAAACAACTGATTCATTACTACCAAATCTGAGTCCCTGATTGATCAAAGTTTGACTTGGTTTAACTTTCTAGGCGCGTTTTGCCCAAAAACGATCGTAATAACAAGCGTGAACGAGAGAGTTTTGAATACAGAAGCACAAAAATGCTTATTTACACACATTTAAATTGACTTTTGATTGAATGTCTGTTGTTGAGGGTCCTGTGAACATCTTCAGAAAAATCTGATTCTCTATGACCCACAGGCTTTTTTATTTATAAGTTTAGAATAAAGAAAAAATGATCACAGTGAAAAACAATAAAAGTTATTAAAAGCAGTCACCTAAAAAAAGAGTTGAAGATTTATCAAGAAAAACACATTAAGAAATATAAATAAAGTTTACTAAAGAAACATAATTAGATAGTTTTGTTTCACTGTAATAAATCACAGATTTATGCAGATAAAAAGATAAATGGAAAATAGTTTATTTTTTTAATATATATTTAATTTTTTCTAGGAAAGTTGGATTATATTACAACTTACACACGCTTGTTCATATCTTATGTCTTTCCATGCAGATCATTACGATAAGAGAGAAAAAAATAGAAAATAAGTAATAAAACAAACAAATACACACAAGAAAAAACAAAAAAAATGGTCGGAAAGTGTAACGGACATAAAAAAAAAGTAAAAAAGTACAATGGAAAATAGTTTCTTAAAATAAAAACTTCTTGAAATAAATAAAAAGTAAAGAAGTGAAGACAAAACATTCTACAAACCAAAAGAAACTATAATGCAAAAATAAATCAAAATGTTGAACGATTAAAACAACAAGCAGCCGCTAGAAATATGAATCATTTTTAACTTCTTAGCCTTTAAAGAGAACAATAAAAATATAGTTTCAGAAATGCTTCAAAATCAGATTTTGATCGACCTATTGGCTTTTTTATAGATAAGTTTAGAATAAAGCAAAAATCATCACAGAGAAAAGCAATAAAATCAGCAACACAAGCAGTCACCTAGAAAAGATTTATCAAAAACAGATGATGAAACATAGATACAGTTTACCAAAGAAACATAATTAGATAGCTTTGTTTCATTCTAATAAATCACAGATTTATGCAAATAAAAAGGTTTAATTAAATGGGAACGTAATGAAATTTCAGTTGCATATTCTAAAGATCAGTTTGTTTTTTCTTCTGCTGCCGTTCGTGGAGTCATCCCGGGTCACAGTACTGTCTGTGAACATGAGGGATTGGGAGGGTTTGCTGTTCTTTTAGCTGATTAAAATGTCAGCCACAACAAAGCACACAAACCACTTCCACGCCGCACAAAGAGAAAGCTTCCAATGTTTCCAAAGCAAGTTGTTGTTGGAGACTGACAGGCGACGTGTTGGATTGCAAAGCTTCCGCTGGAGCGTCAGGGGAGGAGACGTCTGTGACCGGAGCACAACTGCATCTTCAGATTAATCTGACTGCAGAGTTTGTTTCTGAAGGACTTTGAAGAGTTGTGCTTCTGAAAATAGAGCCGGGTGGAAATGAGCAGCTCGTCTGTTTCAGCCTGATGGGAATTTGAGAGTCTCCGTTTCAGATGTCTCTTAATAATTGCCAATTAACACAAAGCCAACTTGAATTAAACCAACTTTTGCAAAAGTGACAAAAATCTGTTTTTTATTGACACAAGTAAATGCTACTAATATTAATTAGTAATTTATTAAGCATTAATCAGTCCTCCTGGGAAGTTGTTGACATTTTTTAGGATTGTTGCAGCACAGAAAGTCTCCGGTTGTGACAGATTTTCCAGAAAGTTGCAATAGTTTTCAGTAATCATTTTCATCAAAAGGCTGTTGGAAGACGTGTACATTTTAAAGAAGTTTGTTTATTGAAGTGCAATTTGATGTAAGAGGATGCAACAGGAAACGCACAGCATTGATGAAATTCCTTATTAACTCTTCACGCCCCGGAGATTCAGCTCCAGTCTTCATGTTCTTTCTCTAACTCTTCAACCGTTTATGTGATTCCAGTGGATTCTGAAGTCAAGAAAAGCGTTTTTTTGTAGCGTCATGCAATAAATGTATTCGATTCCCTCTTCATCTCACTTACCTCAGCGCTTCCTGTTCATCTTCCTTCCTGACGTACAGTATTATCACCGATCCTGTTCTAATGGAGGCTGTTTTTGTTCAGTTACAGGTGTAGGAACCTGGTCATTAGGGGAGAGAATATCGATAGTATCCATACCATCGTGAAGTATTGACACTAGCCTGATGAGATCGATAGTTTTTCCTCAATACGCTCAGTAAAGAGCTTGAATTTACTTACAGAGTTCATACGAGTTCAGCGTCTGTCTGTCTCCTTCCCAAGTCGTCACTTTTTGACGCATCGTTAAAAAAACTTCTGTGTCAAAAATGGACATTTTGGGTGTTGTTTTTTGACGTGCTGGCTGTTCCTATGAAATCAAGGCTCCCCATCCTCCAGGCTGCAAACCGGTTCCCGGCCGTGGACCACACCAGTACACTAACCCTAACCTTAACCAGATACTGGACCCGGATCAGTACTGGATGGGTACCGGATGCAGTACTAGTAACAGACGCGGACTGGGGTTTGGGCACTGGGTTAGGGCGCCAGATTTGTTCCAAGGTTCGGTCCGCGTCCGGTACCATGTCTGACAAAACATCCAGACCTTTGATTTACTTGGATTAGCCGGCCCGTCAAAAAAACGAATTAGGGACACCCTAAATGTCAAAAAGTGACGTGGAGGGGTCCTTAACCAAACGTCAATACACTGTAAAAAATTTAAAAAAGCATTTTAAGTTGTCAAAATTGAAAAATATAAGTTTTACTCATTAGTTATGTGCTTCAACATTATTTTATGAGTCGTCAGAACTCTTAAAGTTGGAGTTCACCACAACTTGCTAAAGTTCTGCTCACTGTCATGCTTTTATTGTGAAATGCGGGAACTCCAAATATTGGAGTTGGTCTTGAAGTAGTCTCATTGAGGGCCAGCTGGATGGCTCAGTGCGCTGGGGGAGGAGCTCCCACTGGGTTCAAATCCCAGGATGTGGATTCAACCTAATCCAGTATTAGTCAGGATTCAACATTGATACACTAAATCATTTTAAGTCTGTTCAACTTTTATGTGAGTTAGAAAAACAGAAAATTGAAAGTAAGACAAACTTAAGAGCACAACTGAAAATGGTGAGTTTAAGTGCTCAGCTTAAAAATCTCCTGAAGTTTGTTGCCTTAACATTTTGAGTTTGCCTAACTTTTCTCTTTTTACAGTGTATATAACAACTCAGAATGGGAATATATTGGTCTGCAGTGTTGCAAAATATGAAACATCCAGTCAGGGGTCGCCCCAGCTTTCAATGATTTCCACAGGCAGAGATTTTTCCTGCCCTTCATGACACAACCCTGTATTTTATCCGGGCTGGGGACCGGCTCAGGGAGATCTAGTCTTTAATCCTCTTTTGGCTACAAAGTAGCATGAACGGTCTTGCCTAGGGATGAAGGTCACTGCGCTCCACGGGAAGCAAACCCAGGTTTCCTTCATGTCACCCAACACAACCCTCCATCCACTATCTGACCACACGTGCACGCCCACATAAACACACATGCAGTCCAGCTGTGCACGTCAAAGCCCTTCATAAGGTTAGAAATTGCTATTCATTATAAAAGAAGAAGATCAGTCTCTCATATTCGGTTATGACGACTTCATGAGCTTTTCACAAAGAAAGCTGCTTCCATCAGACGGATGATTAATGGTGTTTGCCATAAACTGTCAGTCATCCAATGAGCGCAGCAGCCACAGAAACCTGATTGATGCTCGTGCAATTGCTCACCTCCATAAATGTCTGAGCGGTTCTTAGAGTCCGACAGCTCTTTACCGCTTTGTCTGAGCATCAAACTGACTGTTAGAACCCATCTTATCAGTTTTCCCCTCAGCTGACATCTCAGTAATATGTCTGATCAGTTTGTTTTTACTGACCATTTACTTTGGGACTTTGGGTCGTGAATTCATATAGTTTAGAATTCTGTTTTCCTAAGTGAGAGTTTATTTTCTCAAATTTTGTTCTGCTAATTTAGATTTTGATACATTGTGACGATAAAATATACTTTCAATCATATTTTACTGGGTTAAATTCAAGAAAATGTTTGAAAACTACTTTTTTAATGGCACTTATCTACCTAAAACTACAACTTATAAAAATATGATGCTTATCATCTGAAGATTGAGCGCTCTCCAGTCTTTAAAGCATCGGTCTGTAATGTCTGTACTCTTTGTGTGATTTCTATAAATGTGTTTTTGAACTATTTTGCAGAGGTGGGACCAAGTCATCATTTTGCAAGTCCGAGTCAAGTCCCAAGTCTTTGTCCTCAAGT
>NC_050518.1:20380977-20405524 GCF_002922805.2 Oryzias melastigma | reverse complement strand
CGTCAAATTCATGACTCGAGTCTGACTCGAGTCCAAGTCATGTGACTCGAGTCCCCACCTCTGCTATTTTGATGTAAAACGTTCAAATAAATGCTAAAAAAGGAAAATTGTTGTTTAAATTGTTTTATTTTGGTGAAAAACTCTCCTGTTGTTGGAAATCCTCAACAGGAAAAGAGGAAAAAAAATGTACAAAATCTGGTGAGAAAGTCCAACAATTTTCTTCCAGAGCAAAGTTCCGATTGCTGCCTCACGTGGTTCCAGATGTCCGAGCTCGCTGGAGTTCAGGAGAATTCTGTAGAACTGGACAGAAATAGGTGACTCAGCTCTGCCTTCTGTGTCTGTGAGTCCGGCGGTCGAATTTCTGACCCAATCGGAGGATTAAAGACGACTCTGAAGATCGGAGTCCACCGGAGACAACGGGATCCGTGTTTTGGGATTAAAACGCTCCATGGAAGTGGGCTTCAGCGTGAGCTCTCCTGAAGTCATGGAGGAACTGACTGATCACCCCGAAGAACTCCTTGGAGTCTCGATCTGCCGGCTCTCCAAACTGAACCTTCACAAAAACAAAAAAAAAAACAGGATTATGTCTGAGATATTTATCCAACATCTCACAAGACCTTTGAACTCACAGAAAACTGTTTAAGGAATTAAATTATGCTTTTACTCTCATTAATGAACAGGAGCCAGGCTTCTGCAAATGGAACTTTATTTTAAATAATGACTTCCTTTGCTGCTCTGTCATGCACGTGTGTCCTGGAGTGCACCCAGAGAGCCGAGCAAACATGCTCCACCTAATGAATAATTACACCTGGGTGGTTGGGGTCAGCGGCGCAGGAATGTCCGCGGTTCTTGAGTCAAACTTTATCAAACGGGCCAGCTGTACTAATTGGTTCGCTTTATGCTGCGGGCCGCGTGGATGCCGGTTCAGTTTCATGAGCTTCCTCTGTGCGGCACAGAATCACTGATAAGATTAAAAAAAACGTCCTCTTTTCTTTTTCTGGACTTTACAGAAGTTGTCATTGTAACCTCTGAACACACAAGGGGGACATAAGTAGACGTATATTTTTTACATTACTTTGAGGTTTTGGGAGGAAATTTCAGAAGAAAAAAAGGATTGGAGACAAATAAAAAACACGACACAAATAGTGTTCAATGTTTATCTTTTTACAAATGGATTCTTTCGTGAGGAACAAACACTTATTACACCTCAAAAACTGAATCTAAAGATTATATACACTGAAAAAAGTCAAATCATCATTTTAGATTGATGCAATCATCAATATATAATTATGTTTTCTTCAAATTACAATTTTGAGTCAATGGGTTAATCGGCTTAAAAATGTAACTTGATAAAAGTCAATATTTTTATATTTAACAAATTACAAAACTTTTGTTAATTGATCTAAGGTTGAAGACTCATCATGGTGTAAAAAGTCCCCTGAAATATGTTTTATTTTCTATTTTGCAGGAAAATAATCTAATAAAGAAAGTTTTTAATTGTATAATAATCATATAAAGTATTTTTTTCATTAGTAAAAAAAAATATAAAGAAGGGTTTTCATTCGTAAAATAATCTTATAAAGTATTTTTTAATATTAAAATAATCGTATAAAGTTAGATTTACAAAGGTAAAATAATTTATAAAGATTTTCAATAGTAAAGTCTTATAAACTTAGTTTTTCAATGGTAAAATAATCTTATAAAGTATTTTTTCAATAGTAAAATAATTTATAAAGAAAGATTTTCAATAGTAAAATAATTTTATAAAGTTATTTTTTCAATGGTAAAATAATTTTAGATTAAGAAAATATGTCCTAGTACTTTTTTTAATAATAATTCTTGGTAAGACCATTTTTCTTACCCCAAGAGGAGATTTTGTTTTTTTGCCGATTAGACCACCTCTGTGGCCCATAGGGGTCCTCAAACTCCCCACCAAAGCAAACCCAGACCTGAACAATGGTCTTCAAAGAAGCTTACTTGACCTTCCAGGCAGCTCACTAAGCAGCCCTGCAGTCTAGCTCAAGACACGACAAGGAGCCGCCCCACCCCAGAAGAAAGAGAAGACACCACTTCCAATGGGAGGAGCTACAGGATCAACCAGGGAGATCTGGAGAACCAAACCTGTCTTGTAGTTTGACCACATTTTAAGGAACACTCTTCTGACATTATATGTTTACAGAAGCACGTTTGTACCAAACTGATGTGAACAACTAGAGGCCAAAGCTGCAGTTCTGTCAGGTTTTTATTGCTGTTTTCCTGTTTAATCTGAGTGTTAAATGACCGTTCTCTCCATCACTACGTGTTAAACTGCAGTTTGAATCCTGCTGACACCTGCTAGACCTCACAGCTGCTGACACTCTTTGTGCTGCTTGCATATTTCCTTTTTCTGCATTATAAAACTGTTTGATTAGCATTTTGTGAATTAAAAAAATACTTTGTTAGTGTGTTTCTTCAGCATGCTGCATCAACACGATGATCTACGTTCAAGCCAACTTTAGACATTATTATTCTTAATGTTTAAATACATTTTAAATTACAGATTGTTATGGTCTAAAAGCTCTAGTCCGGAAGTGTTTAACTGTTGTTACTGGATAGTTTGATACTTTTAAAGGGAAAACATAAAAATAAATCCTTCACAAACTATAGATCAAATATAAAAGTTAACACTTAAACGTTTTCATGGATTTTTGTAAAAGTTTGTGGTTTGTTCCAAAAAGGTAAGACACATTTAAAAGTAAGTTTTAATGTCCAAAAACTTTTTTTTAACTAGTTGGCAGCAGAAAGTATTAAATTTGCTTTTATTGATGGTATTACATAACACAATTGGAATATAAATCTATAGTTTTGTATAAGCTAAAGGGTAATGATGTAATGATGGAAAATGATGTTTTTTATGTAAATAAAGGTCAATTTGAGTTGGATTCTGGTGACTTTTGAACATAGTTTTCTAATTTTTTTTTATGGGTATTGATGTATATATTAGGAATTTAAAGGATATGGATATATAATCAGGAGTATCATTTAAAAACCACAGATCTGAACAAGATGACATTGTTAAAAAGGTATAAAAGTTAAAATTTCTGTCAAACATTGTACACACTGTACCACATCGGGTACTTGTGTGTTTTTTTTCACATTTCTAGAATGTTGATAAAGTTTTTCACATATTTGTAATGGAAATGCAGCTAATGAAGGTCTTTATCCAAGATCTGATAAGCTTCATTATTCTGTAAAACCTTTTAAACGGGGGTCATGGAGGTCTGCTTGGAATCTTAATATTTAAAAATGTACCCAAAAAGCAACATTAGAAAAGATGTGCTCAGTTCTTCTGCCTGCAATCCAAAACTCTCCTGTTGCAGCTCAGAGTCAGAGGCTGCATCATCTCTGTTCATCACAGGTTCAGCGATAGTCCACAACCGGAGAGGAAATACAAACGTCTTCATGACAACGCAGTGAAAAGAGGCTTGAAGGAGGTAAATATGGTATTAAAGTAATACTGGGAATAGTATCTTAAATTAGGAAATCAAATAAAGAAGTTCTGCATGAAAAATGGTGAAATATTTGAAGACTTTAGCAGCTTTGATGAAACATGCAGGAATGATGCTCCACACCCGGCCTGGTAATTAGAATGTGACACGGCCTGAAGGGCACATTAAAGTTAAAAGATCAATCTCTTCATTTTTAAAATGCCACGGAGTGCAAGCAACAATTTTCATTAACACTTGGAAGAGCGATTTATGAGAGCGAGGTAAAAATATTGAGCTGTGTTTCAAAAACAAGATTATAGAAGCAATCTCTCTGACAGCTTTGTCTTTAAAGTCTGATCATCTTTTGATCTGTTTTCAAAGCTTTCCATAGTCTTAATTATGATTATGTCTTTTTCAGATATAATTGAAAAAACTGTAATTTTCTAGGACATAGTTTCTGCAGTGCAGCAGCAGTTCTTCAGAAATGTTACCTCTGAATTGTAGGCGGAGCTTAATTTTCTTTGATTTTCCATCATTAGAAAAATGCCACAAAAACTTGTTAAAAACTAAATTGTGGCGTCAAACTGTTTCCTTTATGAATTTGATCTTTTAAAATGAACAATTTCAAAACAATAAGAAAGACCTAAAATTTAAAGATTGATATTTAACCAGAGCTAACATGGAGTGACAGGGTTCCAGTTAAGCAGATTTAACTACTGTAGTAACATACCCAACATGCATTTAGGTGTGTTAACTCAAAAAAAAAAAAATCAATATTCCCTTCATCTTGGGTATTAGGAAGTTCAGATTATTATGTTTTTTAAATAAACTTTATTGACAAACAGTGTGATTTGGCACCAAAAACAGAATATTTTTAAGCCGTTTTGAAAAAATCTAAGTATTGACTATTTTCCCTCCATTGTTGACTGACATGCACACGAGTTCCTACAATGATATTGAATAGCATGAATCTGGTTTTATGTCAAAATTACATTGACTTTCATGTTGGAGGCTGACTCCACCCACAGCAAACAAACAAACAAACAGCCGAAATTTGAATATCCAGTCAGAGGGGCGGGGCTGGGGAGCAGGACTGTTATCATCACTGGACCTCCAGATCGTGACTGGGACTAAAATGGTTTGACCAATCACGAATTTTACCTGTAACACATCGATTCAACCTGTAGGGGGCAGCACTCAGTTTCACTTTCAAGAATTAAACAAGTTTATTTTAATTAGTTAAAAATGCAGCACTGATTTATGGAGGTCATCAGAAAAAAAGAAATTGATTTAGAGTTTGGTTACCCTTTAAGGAGCTGTGAGCTGGATTCGGACACTTTTCAGCTTTGATAAGCAAATTTTCCTTTAAAAAAATAAAGAGAAGGAGCTATTTTTGGTATGTTTTTAGACTCATTCTTGATGTTACTGGCTCATTTAATTGTTGATGTTCTGTATTTGTTTGAATTAGGTCGACCGCTGAGTCTTTAAGTGTCTCTGTGCACATATTTGTGCTCTGCAAAGGTTGACTGAAAGTTTGCTTGGTTGTAAATCTTAACTTTTTTTTCCTGATAGTCCAGGAGGGATGAGGATATCTCCTTTCGAACAAACTGCATTTATAAAGGTCCCCCCTGCAGGACTTTATCTGTACAAGAGGTTGTCTGTCATTTAAACGGCTGCACAGCAAACCACAACAGCTATGAGGCCGATTCAGTGAGTTCGTGTTCAAGGTCGTTTGCTTTTAGACACTTTGACTATGATCTAGTCATTTCCTCTTTCTCAAAGCAGAACTGTCTCAAAATGTCTCCCTTAATTATCCTTGCATACTTTCAGATTCCAGCCTGTTACTGTGAAAGCCCAAAGCTCCGAGTATTTCCTCCGTCTGGCTCTGAGATTACTTCAACGTCTATTAAACCTTTGGAACATTGATTAGAGCCTGATGATCAAACCCTTCATGAGGATGTGAGTCCAGGCAGCTGCAGCCAATCTCCACAGATTGGGACTCGCAGGACGAGCTTCAGCAGCATTTCGGATTCATCACAAACATTTCAGGTTTCCGGGGTTCTGCAGCGTTTTTAATCAGCACAACCGTCATCCACAACTGAAACAACAATGAACTCGAGCTTTGGATGGACGAATTTCTTTTCATAGTACTTAATTACAGTCAGTGAGTGATAACCAGCAGTTAGTTTAAAAAATCAAATAAAATGTGTGCTTTATAATCCAAAATGCCTTATATATGGATTAATTCAACAGATGAATTGATTTTGAGAAGCGTGTCAAAATCTTTGGTTGGGTGGTATTGTGAACGAGGTTGCAACAACTTTTTACGTTACAACATTCTAATTGATAAATTAATGTTTTATGTTTTTGTCCACGTGACAGAGATGCACACAAACGGACCAGAGGAAATCCTCGCTGTCGCTGCAGTCTAGGTAAAGGAACCCAAAAAGAACAAACTAAAATACTGAAACGTATTTAGAAAAGACAGTGTGGTTATTATGAACTTAAAAAATAAACTTTTTGTTATTTTTTACAAAAGACCATCATGTTTCATAATGACTGGAAAAAAGGTTCATGAAAAAAAATAATTTTGCCCAAAAAGAACAAACTTCTGTCTTAAAAGAAGTTAAAGCGAGGGCTGTAAACGCATTAACGCACGTGATTAATCAAAAATAATTAACGTGTTTATATGTATTAACTTATCGAAGAAGGCTTTGACGGCGTGCATTAAAACATTTCGTCAGGTGTTATCCCACTTATTCCATGGTCCCTTACAAAATAAATAAATATTCTGTCAGTTTTTAGTACTTTATTCTTGCTATTTTTGTTGTTTACATCACTATTTCACAAGAAGCGGATTATTTGATCCGTGGTTTGGTGCCATATTGTACAAATACATTTTACCTGGTAAAACATTGCGATTAATCGTGATTAATCCCAACACAAAAGTGCGATTAATCTGATTTTTTTTTTTTGTAATTGATTGTCAGTAGTGATTAAACACAAATGTTCTAAATGTAGAGTTTCATGTGTGATTTCATATTCTGATTATTCACAGATGAATGGTCGGCAAATACTGAGACAAAAAAAATATCGATTTATCGCGATTAATTCTTTCCAGGTTTGCGATTAATTTGTTGATTTTTTTTTTCTTTGATCGATTAAAGTTAAAACATTTGTTTAAAGGAATCTTCTCCGTTGCAACTATGAACTCATAAATACAAAACATTTTCATAAAAAAAAATAAAAAGTTAAAATAATTTTGGGTAATTGGCCAATCATATAAAGCAATCAAGGAATTAGTCAAGAACCAAAATAATTGCTAGTTTCTGCCCTAATTTGAGGCTCTCCTCTCAACTGTGCTATAGAAGTAGATCTGAAAGGCTCAGTAAAGTGTTACTTTTCAGATTAAGTTGATCATAAATACTGTTTGGTAGAAGATCAAGATGGGATTGTGGTACATGACCCAATAGTTCAAACACAGCAGTGAAGGTGAGCGGACCTTCAAACGGTGATGATGAGAAAATTGACTCGTCTCGATTCTTTTCAGAGAAGCTATTAAAAACGAGACAAAGCTCTCATAAGAACATCAAAGTCGGACTCAACATGAGATGGTGATGGAGG
Source organism: Oryzias melastigma (assembly GCF_002922805.2). Classification (NCBI taxonomy): domain Eukaryota; kingdom Metazoa; phylum Chordata; class Actinopteri; order Beloniformes; family Adrianichthyidae; genus Oryzias; species Oryzias melastigma. The sequence continues at coordinate 20,398,433 of NC_050518.1, read as the reverse complement.
ACCACACGAGGACAAGTGGTCTCAATAAATTTGTTATCCACGACGGAGATGTTTTCTCCATGAGAGGCTTCATGTCGAGGATAAACGCTCAAGTGAGCTCGGCTCTCAGGGACAATTTGACATGAAACTGTTATTTTCACGAGCAGATCCCATCAGAAAGCACGTAAATCATGAATGCTGCGAGTACAAAAGCATCATGAGCTCTGAAGCACAAGTGAAGCTCCCAGCACTTCAGTGTGATTTCTTTTCTTACGTTTCATAAAAACGTCCGTTTCTGTGCTGCCATTTTTTTCCTGTTTTGTCAAAACGACATGACGCTTCAAGAGTCAGCGTGAACTTATTCCCATTCTTCAGTTGCTTCCAGCCAACTGAGCCTGACTAAACCATGAAAGAGATGAAGAATGGAATATTCCAGGGCTTGCAAATCGGCTGAAATGAAACCACGTCAAGGCCGCAAACTTGAACTGTGGTAGGAGCGGCATCATCTGATCGCTTAAGGACACGAGAGGCAACCTTCTCCCTTTGCAAGAACGCCCTCGGCGTGCAGGGAGGGCGCCGACGAGATGACAAATAATTGAAGAGGGCAATCTACGGCAGACACCAGCAGAGCAGGGGTCGTGAGGGGAGCGCTCATCCTTGGAGCTGAACTATGCAGAGATTGGAATAATAACTCAAGGATTACCAAGATGGCGGAGTAGAGTTTCTTCATTTCATCACATTTCTTCGTCAGTGAAGCAAAATCCTCTTTGTACTTCTCAACCACCATCTGGAATGAAAAGGAACAGAGATCGTTGACATTGATGAGAAAATAGTGAAGAAAAAAGGAGATTTTCAGGGGATAATGACTAAAAAAGCTGGTGAGTTTGATCGAAGTATAATTATTTATTATTACATTCCCTACTATATTTATGAAGATTGCAACTTACGATCTAAGACGCCACAAATGTTTGTAATTTTTCTGGAATAGAAATATTGAAATATTTCAAATATCAATAATTATTGATTTATGTCCATGGTCATAATCAGGCCTTTACTCGGCTGTTTTTCATTTAGCCAATTAACCCTTTATTTGTGCGGTTGTGAGGTCATCAGCACGCCACCACTTTGTTAGTTTAGTAACATTTAATCTTTCTATAGACCCTTTTCACGTGACTTCTGGTTTATGTTTATGGTTTAGACAGCTCAAAGCAGTTTTTGTAAATAATGAAAGGTAACCAAGTATTGCAATTGAAATTTGTATAATATTTATTTTATAAATGTCCTACCTGGTTGTATTTGTTTCCCCTACTTAGATGGTTCACAAATTAAAGTACAAACGTCAGTATTCCTCCTGCAGAATGCTCCACAGCTGCTTCCACAAAATCCTATGGATTATATTAAACGAGTCGTATTATGAAGGTAATTATTCTTCTAAGTTATGCTAATGCTAACGCTAGCTTTCCACGACGGGGATGAGATGTAGAGCTGCACAAGATCTTTTCTGCCCAGTTAAAGTTCTTTACATTTCCATGTACACAAAATCACTAAAAACAGAACTAAAATAAGTCAATTTCAGCATGTCTTACAATAAAGAAAAACTAACTGTTGGGTTATTTTCTCAATTAGCTCTCCTTTACTGTTGCTCATAACCGTGTCTGATCCCTGTGGGATAATAAAGGTAAACAAGGGTAAAAATTATTTGAAATGGTCAAAAATGTATGTAAGAAAACGATTCTTCGCATGTTATTTTCTAAATGCGTACGGCTATGGTGAACTTTTGTTGTGGCCGCTCTTATTTTCAAATATTCGCTGTGCCACTTGGTAAACATTCCTATTTTTACAATTACCCCTTAAAATACCCCGAAAAACAACAAATATCTCTTATTACAACAACTAAATTGAATTTTGGAATTGGCAAGTTTTTATTATTTACGTAAAATTGTGTTAAACAGCGTTCAGCTGTCAGTTTTGCCGTTCTAAACCTGAACACTGGAAGACACTATTCGCATTTTTGTCCAACATCACTGTGAAAAAAAGCTTATTAGCAGGGAAGGTTGTTCTTCTATTAGTGTAACGTTGATGGAAAAAGTACTAAATGATAAACTTTTTTCCTACTAAAATGTATTAAAATTCTAACAAAACAGCTGGAAAACACAAACTAAAGGCTACTACATGCAGGTTTGTATCACCTGATGTCTGCATCTCTCAAAGCTGATCACAAAAAATGATATATTTATTTACACGTGTTCTGTCTCACTTGTCTTTGATTTGCTTTAACTTCATCTCTTTCTAGCTTTGTGTTGGTCCAGTCAATCACTGAGCGTTGCTAAGGGCAACCAGCAAAGGTGCTGCTCTTACTCGAGCTGCTCTCGACAGTTAACAACACAAAGTTCATGACTTAGTGATGATGCTGTTTGCCGTTTCGGTTCACATCTACAACAAAATGTTATCTTTTTATACTGATCTCAGAAAACAGAATATCAAGATACTTTATTAATCCCTGGGGGGAAATTCATTCGGTATATTCGGTATCAAAAGCGCTGTTTTTGTTTTCTTGAGATAAAGAGATATCAGATAACAGTTTGGTGGAGAAAAAAAAGTGTATTTTCTTGAGTTAATGAGCTGAAAAAAATATTGTCCAGACATGGCCATTGTCATCTTCCATAGATACAGGATAATGTTGCCTTGTTATATCATTACTCGCTTTTCGCAGTTTTAATGTTTCTGAGAATTTTTTTGCTTTATTTTATATATATATATATATATAAAATAAAGCAAAAAAATATATAATGTAATGTAATATATATATATATTACATGACTTATCGCATGAGTTGGTTTGTGCTTCATCTCAAAATTATGATTTGATGTAAATCGTGTCATTTCGAATATGTCGAAATTCCTAGAATTTCGATAAAGTTTTGTGCAAATGTGTAATGGAAACGCAGCTTGAGAGAAGTCAAAGTGTGTAGTGAAAAGTTTTACAACCCTAAAATATTTATAATCCTAATAATAATGGATTTCATCTATTTGGTGTTATTTTAGAACTCCCGCAACAAACGAGGGAACACAACACTTTAAAATTCACTCTAAAATGTAAATATTGTGTCAAACTTTCTTTTACTGTCTAACAAACTGTTAAGAAAAACTCCACCTAATTTAAAAAGTTGTAGTAAGTAACTGATGTGCATCATTATACATTCTTGGGCCCCCAAATAGCTGGGATCACTTAGTCATTGGGAAAACTGAAGGGAAATAAAATACTAGTCCTGAACTGTACAAAAACTACACAAACTGTTTAACAGCACAAAGCTGATGTACTATCAGACATTGGTTCCCTGGAGGTGGGGGTTCAAACAGTAAAAGGGACTGTGAGACGAACTGCAAACAAACTGCAGCTGAATTCATTTTGGTTTGCTGAACTTTTTAGGTTTCTTACCTCAAAGTCATGTTTGAATATTTAAGGGCCACAGTCCACAAACGCTGGTGAAATCCTGCTGCAGAAACGCAGCCTCATGGTTTTTTTAGGAACTGTCAGCAAACAAACTAATTGCCGAAAACAATTCTTCAGATTTTTTTCTGTGGTGGAAAATCTCCTCGTTTTGGGGGGAAGAGACAACTTAAACGTTCAGGTTTACAGCATTTTTTTTTAAAACTGTTTTTGTCTGACGAACTCCCAAGTTTTGTGTGGATAAAATGGAAAAAGAAGTAAAGTAATATGCATTTCAAAGACTTCCTGTTAGCTGCGGCTATAGTAAATACGATGGGATGGAATAAAAAGGAAAACATAAAACCACTGATAGAGTTTTGGGAATTTAAAGCAGAGAAAACACGAGCAAAGTCTCTCGCAGCGTTCAGCGGGCTCACACCGAGGAGGAGATTAACGGCGTGCGAGGGAGATGCAAATGAACGGCTTCATTATAACGGAGCCTCGCCAGAGCTGTGTGCTCAGCACTACATGGAACAAAACACCAGGGATGAGGCGTTTGACAGAAGGCCCGGTCCCATCATATTTTTTTTTCTCTTTTTTTTAATGTCTGTCTTAAGAAATTATTCAAGTTTAGAGTTTTAAAGTTTTACCAGCAATCATGGGCTCATTTGCCAGCTGCAGTGAGTCAAGCTGGTGACATTACACAAATTAATTATTTCTGCACTCACTGGATATACAGCTGTAGCTTTCAGGTTCATTAATAATCCAAACTAGCAGCTGAAAACAGGCTGTTTGGATTGGAGTTAACTTTCTATATAATTGAAATTCACATGTTGTCTGATCCCTGTTAAAACAACAGCTAAGGGTTATTTAAATAATAAAGAATTGCTACAAATTTTTTTGTTTTTTTTAGTCTGAACTATTAAATAGTATAAAGCTTTATAAGGAAGTCTGATCTTTATTCTAATGTTTCATGTACAAAAAAAGTGTTTTTCGTTCTCATTTTTTGTGGCTTTTGTTCAAATGTTTTGTGTTTTTTCAATTCAAATCTGGTGAATCTTGATTTTTTTCTCTCTATAACCGTCATAAGAAAGACTTGGTGTCATAATTCCAGCGAGGCACAAACCACAATTCTACATTTTTCCTTAATGATCAATTTCCAAACAGTTGGCCCGTCCGGTAATAAAAAGTTTAAAGTTGATCAAAGTTCATCTTGTTTTAAGTTTTAACATCCATTTAACTGGCCCGAGCTTTTATTACTCAGAACCTAAAAACAGTCGTTGAATATGGAAGCCCAACACAGCCACGTATGCATGTTTACGTAGAGTGCATGCTTACACGGCCCGCGAAATACCTAACCCCATCCCCCGCTTCTACTGCCCCCGTCCGGTTTGGAAGACCCCCACTCGGCTCGGACTGGCGGAGCGGAAAATCGCCTGATTTATATAGCCGTCACACAATACACAAAGTGTGCATTTGTGATTATTTTACTGTTTAAATCCAATTCATAAGTGATTTGACCATAAATTCTATAATTTTAACATGATATGTGCACCATATACACAATGTAAAAGTTATACATCGATGGTACTAGAGTGAAAAGTTGAAGATATGTTGGACATACGAGGGCAGTTGTGAAAAGCCACTAATTTACATATGCATTTTGCAAGAATCACGTACCATTCCATAAGATTTACATTATAATTCTGTATATGTGATGTGTAATGATTTTTTTTCTACATCAATATAACATTGTATTTTGATGATAGTCAATGAGTATTGTATATCTGTTACATGATGTATGATTGATGCGTTCAATGAGATTAATCAATAATCAACAAGCACTATTTCAAAAATAAAATAAAATAAAAAAAATAAAACTACAACCGGATTACATAATTATGCAAAACAGTTAAATGAATTAATTAAGTAGGGGTGGGATTATATAAGTTCGCTTCTTCCCACTCCTTTTCATGCAATCAATCAAACTCTACTGACTTTAGTTAATTATCACAAAAAATGAATGAACCAAATGTCACACAAGTGTGTTTTATTTTTTTTGTTTTCTATTTTATAATCAATGCATTTAATTGTTTCTGTAAGGAGTTTGAAATAATTGTGTGTTTTGTCCTGTATTTTTTCAACCTATGCTTGAAATAAATCAATCAATCAATGAATAAACTACGTAAAATACGTAAAAACTGAAAAATTCTCAATCAAACAAAAACCGAATTCATGTAAAGACCCATCGATCGAAACCCTTTACGGACATCAACGAATGTAAGAAATGCTTATGAATTACGTATGTCACGCATGTATCACAAAAGACTCAAATTACATACGAGAACAATTCACAAATTGTACGTAGTCTCAATGTGACCTTATGGACCAGACCAAGAAAAACTTTTTTATAAGCATTGATCAAAAGAAAACATCAAATCATCCTCCAAATATAACATTGTATTCATAAGCCCAACTTGTACAAGAAAAAGTCAGACAACATTTGCACCCATTGGCCTTTCTTCCTGTTTCACAACCCCATGAACTCCAAAAACCCTCCCATCATTGAGATTTACTACGTGTATTCCTGCAGAACTAACACAAACAAACTTACTGATGAGTCAACATTACTTGATTGTGAAATTAAGGCGGCTGGCAGGCAGCCCGATGCTGCTTGGACCCTATTATTTCCATCCTGCAGCTGCACTGAGACGTGCGATTCCTGACAACCTGGACACATCTAGTTCATTCACGGGCTAAAATAGTCCAGGGAGCGCTCGTATAATAAACCCGGCCCTATATGCCAGCATTTAAATATTATTGTGTATTTAAAGCAGCTTTAATTTGGGGGGGGATTAGGCAGTATGCTTTTTTTTGTACTGACACCCCGTGCCTCAAGACACCATCATTATATTCCATTATGCAGCTGACATTTTAACTTAAAAAGCCCGTGACACCCGGTGGTAACACCCAGGTGAGTTCATTCAAGAATATCCATCCGTGTTTAGTGCTTTCTCTTTCCTGGCTAGAGTTTTGGAAGTTACTGGATTGACTGTTGAGTTTCTCAGCACTTTAACATCGGAGATTTTGGCGGTGACACATATAAACAACAGATGCTCTTTGACATAACTCTTTGGCCGTAGGACTTCTGGTAGCCAGTATTTTTCGTTTGTTTTAATGTAATTTCCATCTTTTCTTGAGTCCCTGCACTTATACCTTACTCATTTGCAAAGAAACGTTCCACATATGATTTTCTCATGTTGACGGACTACTTCTAGTGCTCAGGAGACTAAAATGTAACCAAGAGAATTGTCTCGACTTCAAAATCCAAACATTTTTCAGAGTAAAAGTTTGTTTCAATGTAGTCATTTTGTCCCCTTATCTAAACTTTACAGCTCAACCAAGTGCTTGAAGGTGTAGCTGAGAGAATCCGGTTATTTTTCAAAATAAAAGATTGTTGAGAGACTCAAAAAAAAAAATGGGTACAATTAATCATTTCCTCCGTGGCCTGGTGCCAATTGATCCATAGACCAGTACTAGTCTACAGCCCGGTGGTTGGGGACCATTGACGTAAAAATTTAAAGAGTTACAGTAGTCGAAAGAATGTCAACACAGCAGCTAAAGCTCTGGTGTGTAAGAGTTCAGATGTGTTCACATCGAATGCGACCTTGAGTGGTCCTCTTTTAAGCCACAGGCGGAACACAGAGGTCTGGAGGTAATACGTTTAAGGCATTGCGAAGAATTTATTTTGTATCAACCAATCAGGGACTCGGCTTTGGTCCGTGACGTGTTCAAACCCGACATAGAGGAGAAACTGATCTGTGCTGCTCGTTCTTCTCCCAAACCTTTTTAGTATTTGTCTTGTTTGAATTTAGACAAAATAAATGTTCCTCAACTGGTATTCTGATTTTTTCCGTCCTCGGACTAATGCGGGATAGCAAGTCGTCAAAATGGGTCACAGAGGGACAAGAAGTACCGCTGAAAGCAGCCATAATTCAGATGTAACTCCTGCAGTACATGGTGAAACTCACCGTACTGGGAGGATCTCTGATTGATCTCATAAACCCAGACATGGATACATGTTTACCAAAGCTTTAGTAAAGCTCTTTAAAATAAATAAACCTGATCTCTAAACATCTCAGTGTCGTTCATGTAAATAAGATATACAGTCAATGCTTCTATGTAGCGATAAGGCTAAAATTTTTGACAGTAACTCTCCCTACACGCGTAGAGTGGTGAATTTGGTGTGCAATTAGCGTTTTGCACATTTACTTTATGTTCCGAAACGTTTACACGAAACATTTTAAAGCAGCGAAGGAATATATTGCAAAGCTTCTACTGCCTCACCTCCAAGTCCTTCTGAAAACCCGAGTGACGAGCTCCACCACTTCTTTTCTTGGAGGCTTTTTTAAACTGACTGATTTTCTGCAGCTCGTTCTTCAGCACTGGAAAACACACACATACACACTATGATGACAGTCTATGGGTGTGAAACGTGAACAAAAATAAAAGTCCAAGACAAAATGGTTGGACTAGAATCGGTGTTGCTGTCTGTGTACAAACACTATTTTTGATCCAGTGATGAACTGTGATCTACTTACCATCAACTTCTGCGGTCAGCCCTTTGATGGAAGCTTTCCAAAAACAGAAAAATAACAGTCACATATGGAAAATACATATTTCTTTTTTCAGAGTTGATCCATCTCAATGCGCACCTACCTCCAGGGACAGTTTCAAATTCTGCCAACTCCTGGGTAAACGAGGCCAAGTTCGGTTCGTGCAACATGATCTGCTCAACGAGGGCATGGAGCAAGGTGAACTTCCTGTCCCTGCCACGTAGCTGAGAGAGCTGGGGACACAGGAGATGAAGAAAGCCATGAAGAAAGAACAAATCTAAGGTATGTTCTGCTGATACCAGTAGGTCTGTTTCTCAAGGTCCAATTGAGAAAGACATATCAGTGGATTAAAATTTAGCAATTGGCTGGACACACTTGAACCACGTAATCAGTCATGAGTAGGGACTCATGCCAATTCCATGGTTCAGGTGTGTCCAGCCAATAAGAACATGCCGGAGCAGGGTACATTGCAAAACATGCAGGAAGGTGGCTCTTGAGGACCAGGGTTCCCTACCCCTGGTCCAGAAGTAGGAGTTTGTAATTTTGGAGAAGAGCCAAGTGGATATGAATAATAAAACTAGCATATTTTAAAAGATTGTTTGAAGAGAAAATGTTCTTCAAAACCTCCAGGTACAAATCGTTCTGGCCAACACAAGCAAAAGATTTGGCTTCATGGACTACCACCGACTGGGGAAATAGTACACTGAACCTCAGAAAGTAAAGATTCTTTCCTCTACTTTCCTGTACCTATAATTTCCTCCTGGAGACTCTAGGAACATAATTTCCATGAAAATGTCTCCTGATCCTTTGGTTCAAGAGTGGTTGAAACAAGGAGTCTGACAGTCCAACCTCATGTCGTGGACTCATTTCTTTGTGATGACGTGTCTCCAAGTCTGATTCCAGCAACAGTCCATTCCTTTGGGCTCTATCACAAATTCTGGAACAAGCTTTGTTTCAAAATCCTTGAAGGTGGATGGTCCTTTACCATCACATTTTCCCTTTCTACAAACTCTCCATCAATGCATTTGGATAAGACACTCTGTAATCAGCTCAACTTGTTCAGCAATGACCTTATGTCTTAGACGTCAAAATCTCATTCTTTAGTCACAACTACCCTTATGGCTAGATACAAGATGCCTGCTGACAAAAATGGCCAAACCTGCGTGAGACACGCAGATGGTCCACATAAAATATCAAGGTTGTCGACTGTTCATTAACAATATTTTCTAGGGCACGGGTGCCAGAATCCAGGCCTCGATGGTCGGTGTCCTACATGTTTTCCATCTGACCTGCCATTGAAGCGTCTTATTGGCTAAACACACCTGATCCAGGTAATCACCAGCAGACAAGGCATGATTTCTTAAAAGCCAGCAGGATCTGGGCGAAGTATTGTTTTGTGCCACCTTGCTTGCATTACCGAGCATTTCTACCTGGACCTGATCTTCTTTTTTGCTTATTCTCTGATTGCTCGCTCCCTGCCCTGACCCTCACCTACACTCTGACTACTCTCTTCTTTGATTCTCCCATCCTTATGATTGACCTCTGCTTGTCTGACCCTGATCTAGTTTTGTGGACTTTTAGCTGTGTTTCATTCCTGTCTGAATTGATAAACCTGCTGCAAGTGGAACCAGCTGTCTGTTTGTGACACCATGCACTGGTATGCCCTAGCGTGTGGCATAAGGCCACTGTATGACAGTACGTGCAACATACAGTAGCCTTACGAAATACTTCAAAATACACTTATTACAAATGTGTTCTATATTATTCAAGCCTTGAGGGTACTACAAGACACAGCTGCCATCAGTAATGACCCTCCATAGACCTGGAGAACCCAAAAACCCACAGCACTGATGCAAGTCCACGTCCACTATCTGGACTAACCCTGGTAGTTCAAGGTATCAACGACTATCAGGTCCAGCTTCATGCAAAGGGAGCTTTATTTTAGTCTAACGTGTCTCTCTGACTCAAAGATTTTGCAAAATCTTAAACTTTTGACATTTCTCGGTTCTAATTGTCAAAACATAACATCAGTAAATTATCACTTTTAAGCTAAATTCCTGTCTCTTAAATGCAACAGTAATCTGCATGAACAGCTGTAGAGTACAGCAAATCTCTAGATAACTGTTGTAAAAATACTTTAAATCATGATATGTGTTATATGCATTCTAAAAAATAAATGCATATCTACTTTACTTTGAAGGGATACCACTTTTTTAATAAAGAAGTAAAAGTCAAAGAGGTGTCCTAATGATTGAAATTCTAAAAAGGAACTTGTTTAATCCCTAATAGACTCTCATAGCTTTTTCTAGGTGATGCTGTTTACCAATTGAGGCCTCTGAGGGGATGCTGGGAGTATCGACGCTCACAAAGACAAAAAGAAGAAAGAACAACAGACAGATCCTCAATAACCTTGATGCATTTTTCTTGAAAGCAGTCGGGCGTTAATTTGAAGAGACTCTGACTGGAGCGGCAACAGTTTACTCTTCTCAATTAGATGTGGAGACACCTCTGAGGGAGCTAGTGGGTCTCAGCTTCATTTAATGAAACGGAGGACGCTTTGCTTCATGACCTCCCAGCAGGAAGAGTCGAACTTGGGGAGGGGGGGAAAAAAGACATTCAGAGGATGTGAGAGAAGACAACAAGCCATTTGGGGAGGATAGCAATCAAGATTTAAAGTTTTCACTTTCTGGTGAAGAGTCGGATCAGGAAAGCCACAAAACCAGTGGTTTACATTTACATTCAACATTTTTGATTTTCAAAAACAGACATTGTTAAGCTTTGTTCGCACTGCCCTTGGCAACAGACGCACAAGCAACCACTTCTATACACAAACCAGAAATTAGTAATTGGATTTGCGCGGCTGGAATCATATGACACCAAGGCCAAATCCGGATTGCTTCCCTACTCCTTTGACTCCTTCCTATTGTAGAGATATTTGGAGCTTTGGCAGTGTCCGAAAGGGTTTTTTCAAGGAGGAGCGTAGCGACACAACCAACAAGACCAAGTGGGCTTAAAAATGTTTAGGTCGACGAAGTGTTAGCATTACCCGTCCTATGGGAAATCCCACTACACGTTAGCAGCTACACTTAAGCATTATGCATTAGATTGATCTCTACTGTTATGGATTGATTATTGATCTATTAAGCTGAGATTAATTCATATCGATTAATCGATTTCATCAACTCAGCCCTAGTGGCGACCATGCTAGCTCTGCCAGACCCTGGACATCAGAGCTCAATACACTCTCCACTGGGCAGCTGGCTAGCGTAGTGAGCCAGCCCACTGATTTCCCACTTAAGACGATGTGGGCAAACACAAGTGGGGCCACCACGGACACTGCAGACAAACCCAATTTGGGTCCTAAATTTTCTGTCCACTTTTAAACCACATGGGGCCCACTTGGTCCTGCTGAAAGGGAACTTAGAGCTGGCTATCCCTCCGACGGTAGGATGATTCACGTTTGTGGGATGGAAGAGAACAGCATTTCTTCACGTGGGTCTGCGCTGAATCACAGAAGTTTACATTAAAATGTAAATGTTTTTATGCTATATGACTTTCTAAACTTGTAAAACCAATGTTTTTATTTTATGAGCGCTAACAGCTACAGGCTAATGTAGATGACCGGCGACTATTGATGATGTCATTGAGTGGTATTAACGTCTGACATTATTTTTTCCATATCATTCGGCTTGAAGGGATAAATATAGGGGTTGGGAAGCAATTCGGATTCGGCCCAAGTCTTTAGCATTTCAGATTAGAGCTGTGAAAGAAAAAGGTTGGAGTGAAATTTAGCCGCTTCCACGTAAGTCTCTTCTTATGTCATATACTATGACATATAATGGTGCCATAATATAGGTGGCAGACATGTGCTAGTAAACTATAGATAAAGAAAAAAAGAAGATGCTTTTCCCTACTAAGATATCCTAAACGCGTTCAAGAATGTGGGTTTATCGCGCGTCACATCTCCAGTGTGAGCGTAGCTTTCTGATGAAACTCTAAAATGTCTCTTTTGCAAGGACGCAGTTTTCCTTAAATGAGGTGAAAAATGGCGTCCATCATGAACACGGCTAAACTTTTCTATTGTTGATTTCAACCTTCATTGTTTCATCACACAAACCGACTAATGAAAGAAGCAACAAAGCTGCTCGGTTAGGGAAACGGATCCAGGTTAGCTAAAAATACACCCCCTTCAGCAAAGTGACAAATCTAAAAAAGTGAGAGCCGGTGCGTTGCAGTGTGGGATAATGGGTCCTGACAGGGCGTCAGGATATGACGGGTTGAGTTTAAGGCTGAGCTCTCTCCGCAGAGAGAAAACTTCAGTTTGCAGGAGGGTGCAGTGATGACTCGGCTAAATTTTTTAACCCAAAACGCATCACATTAGAGTTCAGAAAACCGTCGTCAGCCTGGTATTTTGTATTGTTTGAGCAGAAGCCATTATGGTACTTAAGCTGAAAAGTGACAAAACATTGTTATAAAAATGAGTCAATTATTAAATAACAAGGAAGCAAATATTGTTTTTGGCTCTTTGTGATCGTGAGCAGCAATTAAAGCCTCAAATGACACATTGACTCATTTGTGCAAACAGACAAATAAAGGGAAAAACTTTGCCTAAAAATTAATCTCTGATATTTTTTTTTTTTTTTTTTTTTTTTGGATGATCTGAATCATGTTTGGCAAAAGGGAAAACAAACCACTGAGTAACATTGGGATAAACACTTGTTATTTATAGCACTGGAATTGTTTATGGTGTGTTGTTTTCCTGCTCCGGCCGCCCACCTATGAATTCTTATGCAACTATTTCTTCCCATGACATCATATTTTTTAAACGCTTGTTTAGAATTGGTTGAAATTGTTAGACCAATGGCGGCTGTTGCAGAAGGGACACGTCTCTGTGATGAAGAGGATCACTGTGAACACAACATGAGGAAACAATCTTGTGTTTTACTCTGAAGAAATGAAGAATTTTTCATTTATTCTCCTTTGGATGTTTATTCATCATTTAAGGAACAGAAACAGAATTTCATTCTGTGTTTGTTTGTTCATGAAGCAGATAAAAATTCTGCTGTCCAACACAAAAACGTTTTCTTTGATTTAACCAGGAAATGCACAGGGTTGTAGTTTCTCAAAGGACTGTTAGAGAAGTAAAATGTCAAAATAAGCGTTTGCACAACCTAATTAGGTATTTTACTGTACTATTTATATATGAACACTGTAGGGGGGTGGGTCTTACTTTTTTAAATCTGCAGTTTAGATTTGTGCATTCTATGTTTGTTGTAGATGAGAGGGTCAATGAGTGGATAGCAAAATTTTACTGTACTTTACCCAGTTCTCCATTTTAGGAAAGTTATTGAGGTGGGCGGAGCCACTTCCAATAAATGCGCCCATTTAGGCGCTTTAGGCTTCAATTTAGTTCTTCAGAATCCTTGTACTGAGATTTTGATCCGATGTATACATGTTTATAGTCTAATACTGCAAATATTTTAGAGTTTACCTTTTGTACCCTAAGAGTTTGGCACCTTACGCCTGGTTCACACTGGATACGGAAGCACCACAAAGCGGCGCAGAACTGAGGCTTCCATTCGCCGCCGTTGTTAACCTATGGTGTGGTTCACACCAGTCGCGGAGCGCTGCGGTCCTCCGCGGAAGGCTCGCGCCATTCAGCGGATCGTTTCGGCGTCTGGTCTATTTTATGCGCGAGTCGTGAGTGATCCACGTCAATCCTGGCAGGAAGTTACATCAAAATACTTGAGAAAATCCGGTTTATGTTCAAAATATAACCAATTTTTCACAATAAAATACAGCGATTGACAAATACGATCTTGTTTTTGTATCTAAACAGATTGTAGAGATGAAAATAAACATACAATTGCAACACACACGCACACACTTCTCTTTGTGTGTCTCAACAACAGATAAATTAAAGAAGAGTAGGCCTACTAACTACTTACGTCTTCTTAGCAGAAACATGGCGTAATATTTTTAGGTTATTAATTTACCTGCGATGGTGAAAACTAAAATAAAAGCTCTAGCAGATGGGATTGTCGCGGATAAATGCACGTCTCGTGCGCACTCCGCGTCCAATCTAAACCTAACGTAAGGTCTAGAAGTTTTTCTTGTCCATCAGATCCTATTTTTTTAACCTTTGATTTGATTTTCAAAGCAACATTTTTTGTCCCTAAATATTATTTTCTATCTTAAATATTTCAGTGTTTTTCATTTTGAGACTCAACATTTCGATGGTGAAGAAATTCAATGGAAAAAATGTGAATGTAAAATATTTGATGCTCGTCTTTTCTGTCTCACTAGAACATCTCGTCTCTAAGAGTACATCGATATCCAGCCAATCAAATCATGTATGGAAGGATTTCTCACTTTTCCCTTGATCAGCAGTAATGGGCATCTTTAGTATCTTTAGTAGTGTGTAGGATTTGAGGAAGTCAAAAAAAAAAAAAAAATCCTGCGTCTAACCTACGTCCCTCTTAATTATTCTTACTTGTTGTTGCTACGACCGGTCGCCTGCAGCATGGCCATAGAAAAAATGTGCATTTAAATTTTAGCTTCATGGGTTCACCAATTTGTCTACAACTTTGATCATTTGTATGGGGTACCTGAACAGATTTGCCCATTTTTCCCTCCTAGACAGCCAGTATCCACCCCTAAGAACAGTTGTAAGACTTTAGTTCCATGAATCTAACGACAATTAACCGATTATTTTAAGAAAACCTTCCGCAAGCAGACAACCTGCACAGCCTCAAAAAGTGAGCTTGACTTGGAACTCTCAGATATTAATCAGTTTTCAGCCTTTATTTTCCCCGTGAATCCAGGAGGCAACGCCGTCGCACGGAGAGTTTCTGTGACCGACCCGAGTGAACCTCAGCAACCACCGGAGTCCTGACGGACTCGCAGAGGCTCCGCCGTGTGTGTCAATGAGTCCGCTTATTAGCCGAGAGACAAAACTCGATGAGAGGTCAGACGCAAGGTGGAATCATACTTTGGTTAAGGAGGAGAGGCGAAATCCCGTGGCCTTTTCCTTTCCGGCGTTCTCGTTGAGGTAATTGCCAATGGCGAGGAGGTACTGCAGCACGGAGGCGAACGACCTGCACTCGTCCAGCTGCGCGCACATTCGGATCTTCTGGTTAATCAGCTGCAAGACAAACACAAGGGCACAGAGCAAAGTCATTTCCAGCTCTGATTCATTTCCTCACGCAGCAGCCTTCTCTAATCTGAAGCTTGTTTGTGACGAAAAGAGCAACAAAAGTACACACATGTTGCGTTAAACACATGATTTTCACAGCACCTCATCGGACCCTGAAAAGGAACAGCAGGAATCAACATTAGGCATGATTATAAGTCGACAAAACAAATATCCTTTCAGAATTTCAGCCTCCCTGCTCAACAATCTAAATAAGACCCACTAAATATGGGTAAAATTGAGGTGGGATTTTTAGGTTTTGGAAGGAAAAAGGGGTTGGTGTTTCGGGAATTACAGCTCTTGGAAACTGTTTTCCAAATAAGGCCTGAAACAACAATTCCACCATATGCTCCTGTTTTAAGAATAACCTCCAAAAGCCGACAAGTGGGACAGCCTCAATTAAACAGAGGAGAACGCCAACATCGGCTCCATCAGATAAACTGGCTCGGCGCGGCACCATCTGGAACACCGTGGAAAAAAAAACACTCCCATTCACCGACATGCAGCTCCGCTCAAAGCTCTTTAACCTGCTCGCATGAAGGCCAGCGATGTCAGCAATGTCTTATCTGCTGGGTGAGAGCCAGGCAGCTGAGGAGCCATCTGAAAAACCAGCAAGTTGGTCCTTATTCAGAAGCTTGTTAATCCAAAGTATGTCAACTTCTGACTTTTACAGTTACAGGAAAAATACCAGAAATGTTGTGGGTGTCCCAAACTTAGTCAGAAGTGTTAGTGACCAAAGAACGTGAACTTTTCTTTTCATTTGACAAAACTTCAACTAGCAAACGTGACTGAAGGTGATAAAGGAGCATACGTTTCCAACAAGTCCGAATGAGCGGTCATAATCTGAAAAAGTCGGAACATTTTGCTAAACACAGTGGAACATCCATTTCCTTCTCTGTCAAAAGGATTCAGGAAATACTACTTCAAATTTTTGCAATTTCCTGCACTATGAGGAAAAAACTCAGTGTTCTGTCCTCTGGCTTAAGATGTTTTATCGTTTGACCACTAGTTGGTTTTCAGTTGTAGCTCAAAAAGAAGACAAATGTATCAAATAAGCTCAGAACCGCACTTAATTTTCTCCACATAGCTCAAAGAATTCATGCCTGTGAGTAAAACAAATGAGTTTGTTTGTTAGGCCATGTGAATGTTAGCCGCTAGTGGCTCTATGTAAAAATCAATGACAAGCTAGCATCATGCTAACACACGTTTGTTTCTGTATTCTGTTTACAGGTGCACCTTTCTTGATAGGGATATAAATCTCCAGAAGACCTGAAAACGAGCTTCCCATCAGGATTTATTCATCTATCTGCTAAACTGGACCCAGATCAAGGAGGGCAGAACACTCTGTGCCATTAGCTTTACAAAAACACAGGTACAAATAGAATATTACCAAAAAAATATGTGCATCAGATTATAAGACGCACCGTTTTATGTCATGTATTAGGTGCATCAAACCTTAAGCGAGACAAAACAGTCAGAAATGAGTGTGTCATTCCATGTGGCTTTATTAGCAGCATTAACTCCAGAACGTGTTTGTAACACGCTAAACGTTAGCCATGCTAAATGTGTTAGCCGCATTAGAAAATCCACAATTCCTGTAACTCCCAACCTTGTTTGCAACACGTTAAAAGACTGATATCGCTAAAACAAAAGTAATTGTGACTTTACTAATCCCCAACCTTGCTAAAAACACATAAAAACCACAGTCTGTGTCCTAATTCCTCAACTACTCACTACATAGTGCACCATAAAGTGCTTTCCCCATTTTGTAGTGTTTTCCGGATCTTCAATTCCAAAATCGAGTATCATAGAAGTTTCCCAGTTTGCATTGATACTCACAACATTGTGAATATAGACCACAATGCTTTGCAATTTTTGCAAAAAAAAAAAAATTTTTTTCAATAACCCATTAGCATTTTCATCATCAAAACACAGTCGAATTATAAATAGACGTTGTATAATGTTCGTTTTGATAAAATTTTCACTCACGGTGTCTGAATTGCTTTTAAAATCTCGGACACTAAATACTCTTGGACTATATAGTTTTTAGGGATCAGGGTGAGAATTCGGACAAAGCCACAGTCAGACTCACAGTAGCAGCTATAGCGTATTTACAATCTGTGTAACTTACAACACTTTTAAAAAATACAGATTAAAACCTCTAAAGCAACACCCAACTTTATATACTGTATATATAAATATAAATATATATAAATACTGTATATAAATCATTCTGTATT
>NC_050518.1:20371683-20380905 GCF_002922805.2 Oryzias melastigma | reverse complement strand
ATACAGAAAGACTTTAAAACATGGGAGAAACATATCTTTTTTATTGGAGAAACTTATGAGATTCTGACTTTCTGCATCGTTTTGAGATGAGTGTGATGCAACCAAACTGTTAGAGTGGTAGTAATGAAAAAAATGCTGCTGCTGGCAACGTTCCTCCTCCTCAAGATGAGCTGGAGACACCTGAGACTACATTTGGATGAGAACTCCAGCTGGAGGAGAGAAAGCCTCTGCAGCTCATCTGAGGGAACTGAAGACCCACATAGCAGTAGACGTTTCGGTAGAAATTCCAGGGATGATATTTGTTATTAGCTTCCAACAGTGGAAGCTTGGGAAATCCTCTGCACACATCAGGGCTCAACAGCTCGCATGCAGATCCATATTTAGCAGGGAAAAGAGAAAGGATTTGTTTCTTTACCTACTTTTTTCCTGTGAAATGTTCCATATGAGCTAAACGCATCTGTTTTCTTTCCCAAAGTGCACTTTAAAGCTTTGGTTTAGAGTGTATTTTAAGCTTTAGTCATAACTGCCCTTAAAGGTAGATCCAGACTGTCTGTGGGTGAAAAACTGGCAAACCTGTACGGGGTAATATAAAAGCCACGCCCCCTCAGAGGAGATTTTGGAAACAGAGGCTTCAAATCAACACGATAAATGTCTTTTTAAGACATTTATGTTGCAGGATTTTGGTTAAAACCTTCATGATCATAATTAAACACTACTTGGAACATTTTATTAAAATACAAAAAATTGTCATTGCGAGACTTTAAGGTTATTAAATGGGTCAACTCCCCATTATGGGAGAATGTGAGTAATGCTACACATTCTGACTCTCAACTCGTCATATATGGATGTATGGTTAGGGCCCCTTTTGGACATTTTGCGAGTCTCCAACTCATTGATTTTTGACGTGCTGGCTGTTCTCATTGCATCAGGGGTCCCCAACCCTCGCAGTACGTGATGTGTAACCGGTACCGGGTCTGCATCCCGAGGGTTGGGGACCCCTGATTAGTGTATTCCTTTTTTTTCTCCTGCTGTGGCCTCGTGTCAAGCAGCCCTCAGACCGGTACTGGTTCGCGGCCCAGAGGTTGGGGATCCCTGATTTAATGGGAGCAACCAGCATGTCAAAAACGATGAGTTGGGGACACCCAAAATGTCAAAAACTGGCGCGGAGGGGACCTTAACCATGTTCATGAACAAGTTGGGAGTGAGAATGCAATGAATGCCATGTGAGGCGCATTGTTGAACTATCACTTTCTGATACATAGCAACAGTTTAAAGAGGTTTTTGTAGCAGAGCAAATCTTTTTCTTTCACAGCTCTATTCCGATATGTGAAAGACTTGGTGTCATAGAATTCCAGCTGGGGACAGATGGACAGATTATCAAATGGTTGGAATTTCCTTGATTGATAAAGAACGACACCCATGTCAAAGTTAAACTGGTTTAATTTTAACGTGTCTTCAGTGGAGATCCGTTTCGCATGTAGAGCCTGAAAACGATCGGAATAACTTGCATAACGATGCATGAGCGCAAAAGATTTGAAAGAATCCCGAAACGAGCATTTTCTCAAGTTTATATATTTAGTCGCTGCTAGAATGTGTGTTCCTGAGCCCAGTGTGAATGCAGCTTAAGACTTTATGAAGATAATGCAGTAAAGTTCTATAGTGGGGCCACACTTCAACCATCATCTTTGGTTTCTCAAACTCCACCAATCATTAAATTCCTTCAATATCTCCCTATGTACAGTTTCCCATAATTCATTAGTCTCTTTCTTTAACTCAAATGTTCCTCCAGCCAGGATATTTATCCCTCCTTTATTTCCCATCCCTTCCTCCTGCCAGTACTCTTCTTTTTCCACTCTTTTCATTTGCCTGTATGCTTTCCTCGTTCATCCCTTTCTCCAACATTCCCTACATCTTTATCTGTTTATTATTTCAACCTTTCCCCTCGTCCTACACTCTTTCTTCATTCTTCTGCTTTACTTTTCCATCACTCCCTTCCTCCCTCTTAACCTGTTCATCACTCCTTTCTTCCCACACACGCTCTCTCCTCATTCACTCATTCTGCTAGATTGTATGTCCTCCTCATTATCTGCAGCCATTCATTAATACAAGCCTCACACTTCACCCACACTCTCTTCATCTTATTTCTATTCCTCCTGACCGTACACTCTCCTTGTTTTAAATATTTCTCCATTCATTTTCTTCCCACTATTATTTTCTTACCTTTTCTCTCTTCTATGAATAAACAGTTTGGATCTTCAGTCAGAGTTAATTTCCATGATTTTGTATCTTCTAATTATCTTAATTATCACTATTTTAGTTAAAGGCCAGCCAGTGGAAGATTGCAGGTTTGGTTCCTGCCTTGACAAACCGTGTATCAAAGTGTCCTTTGGCAAGACACTGAACCCCTCATCGCTCCTGGTGGTTATAGGGCGGCGTCAGTGTTTGCCATCAGTGTGTGAGCATGGGTGAATGGGACTGTAAAGCATATCATGCTATTCTTAAGCCTGTCAGAGTAAACTGGATCCATAAATTGTCATGGCTCTGTGCTCCCTTCCCCCACCTGCCTGCTCCATGCTTGCCATGTAATCAGGATCATTGGATTCACCTGTGACCCTCCCTTCTTTGGGAGCAGCTCGTTTGGGAGCCAGAGGTAGATCATCTTGGCTGCTAAGTCACAGGTGGTGTTCGAATTCCTCCCCTACATAGTGCATTTGCCATTTTTAGTGCTGTCCGAATCTACTAACTCCAAAATCGAGTACACTGGAAATTTCCCAGATGTCTTTGCAAAAACTAGCTTACATCGATGGTCACTAGATTGGTGGATATAGACCACAATGCATTGCGGTCGAACAATTTCGAACAAATAAATGTGTTTAAACGTAATATTTGAATAAACCAACCACATTCTCACCATCAGAACACAGTGGAGTCATAAATAAACCTTGTGAAATGTTTGTTTTTATTCGTTTTTTTACCTTTGTGAAATCGATGACGTCATATCTGATCTTAAGAAAAAAGAAAGAAAAGTAGAGAGCATCGTGTCCTTAATTACCTTTAAAATCCAGCCCACTATATAGTCCCGCACTATAGTTTTTTCATAGTTAAGGGTTAAGGGGGGAATTCGGACAAAGCTATAGTCATGGTCCTGGTGTGCATGGCCAGAGTATGGAGCTAAATTGGGACCAATATTATTTGAAACCCAAATAAGACGTTTTGAAAAAAATATTGGTGTTTTGTCAAAGAAAAATGCAAAATGTTACTGCAGGTTTTTGGGGTTTTCTTGCCCGTGGAAGGTCATAGAGAGGATTGGTTGTATCTCAAGGGGATAGCAGATGTTTCTTGCATTTCCTTTAAGGCTTGTATGCTCAATTCAAGGGACGTCAGGAAAACAGAATGTGCAATTGCTGTGCGTGTGGTAAATGTGTCGTGAAGTATTTGTAAGGCTGAATGCACTCATGATGTTTGAATGATGCTGTTGTATAGTGTCCCGATGCCACATTTAGGTACTGGCTCTTTAATGACAGGCAAAAAGCAATTATCACTATAACAGCACCAAAAGGTAGGGATGATCCGATCACGTGATCGGAAATTGGGGCCGATCACGTGATCGGGGACTCGATCGGAATCGGACTCCTTTGTCCGATCAGGATCGGATATTTCATTTATTCTCATTATGATCAGAGCTTTATATTTCATCTTATCATTACTGATAAATACTTCACTAGAAGTCTGCATGTCATGAAAAGATCACAAAATGTCATCACCAGAAAACGGCAGCAGCTGAAGCAGAAGGCTAACTTGTAAACAAAGCTAGCTTGAAAGCTAACTTCCGGGACCAATAACTCTTTTAAAAACGCTGTAAATTGGCAGCAAGTGTCTCTGTTGGTTTGTCATAACTCAAACAACAACCTATAAAGGTATTCCAACAGAAAAAGACAGAGTTTTTTTTCTTTTTAATGTGAAGCTCTTCATGCTGCAGACAGATGGCTACACAGCAGCTGCTAACTGCTACATGCTAGCGCCGTGATTTAACTCCTTAGGACCCGAGCTGTCCGTTGATATGCCTGTTTGATTTATCTGACAGAGAAATAACAGTTAAGAAAATTAACTACTGTGGTAATAAAACTGAAAATGTGATGTCTAAAGAACTTAAAAAATAAGCACATAATCTTAAAAATAACTAAATATATAAAACTAATAAATTAAAACTAATAATGATATCAGCTATTCATGAACACTCATCAAATTTTATGCTAAAACAATGTCATAATTTATTTTTAAGAATTCTAAATGAGGACAGGAATCACATTTGATCAAAAATGTTCAATAGCTCTAAAGATATTAAAGCTAAAGTCACTAAACTTTATCACATGAATTATCACTTTATATAACAAGAAAATTTTATTTTTTTTCCTAGTTTATATTGGTTTTATTTTTACTTGTTATTTTTTTAAAGATCCTTCACAGAAGTGTTTTATTTAAGTTTTAATGATAAAAGAAGGTTATTGAAATATAAATGAGGGACAACACTAATCTGTTTGTTTAATTTATTCATGTTCTAAATGTCTTATAAAAGTATCGGATCGGGACTCAGTATCGGCAGATACACAAAATCAAATGACTCGGAATCGGATCGGGCCCAAAAAAACCTGATCGGGACATCCCTACCAAAAGGCTTCTTGCCACAGGATTTAGGGGGTTAAAAAAAATGTAAAGATCCGTATGAGACCCCTACGTCTCACCTACTTTACCTTTGTCTGTATTTTACGTGTTCAGTACGACATGTCAGGTCGTCCTTCACAAAGAGATCTTATCTCAATGGGATTTTCTGCTAAAATAAAGGTTAAATAAAAATGTTGTTCCCAGCTTCCCCTCATAAAGCGATCTACAACCTTGATATTTCAAGTGTGTTTTTTGCCTGGAAACAGCCCAAATACCCGTGAAGGCAGCTGTGATGAAGACTTCAGCCTTTAGAGTGGAGTTGTGGCCTGAAGAAAGCTTTCCACAGACTTTGGCTTTAAGGTCCAAACCACACTTGCCAGAAGAAGATGAAAAATGGTCAGTGCTTAAGCGTTATTTCCTCCTGACTTTTGGTGTTAACACACAGCTGTGCGCTCCAGGCCACCAAGCAACAAAAAAAAAGCCACTCAGGCGGCTAATAATCCCTCATGACTGCTGCTTTTCCTCCTTAGACACCATGAGGACGAGTTCTTCTGATTTTAGCCAAATAATAATGGATGTATAATTCCCCACACTTTTATCCATTTTAGCACAATTTGAATCCTTTCAAGGCTTTCTTTGGACATTTTATTTTGAATCAGCTTTTGATAAAACCTTAAACTGAACAGCAGTGGCTTTTTTTCATATAAGTTTAGCCGTCGATTTTTAAGTTTCTGCAAACAAGTTGCCTCGTTGGCATTTTTGCCAACTTAAAAACAGGTAAACTAAGTGGTCGTTTGGGCATATATGTAAAGTTCCCAAACTGCAATAAAGAGCAGCTTATGCCAGGATGCTGAGCTTTTCTATGGGCTCAATAAAGATGAAGGCGTCCCCGATGGTAAGACATGAAGACGTCAGCTTAACTCGATATTGCTTTGGATTTACATCCACCTTTTATGCATGCTATTATCAGGAAAGGATGCAAGAGTAGTAAATAATATTGACTTTATGGGGTCAAATCGAGATGTGCTTAAAGTGAAGGAAAAACCAGGTTTTAAATCTGAAAAAAATGTAAACTTCAAAAACAGTTTTGAACTAAAAAAAATATACATGTTGAAATTTTGAAAAATAAAATTGTACATTTATCAAAAAATATTTTAAAAAATATATAGAAAACTTGAATAAAAAAAATTAACCTAAAACTGTTACAAAATAAAAAATAAAGTAAAAAATAATATTATCCATCCATCCTTTATCCATCTATTTATCAATCCATACAACTTGAAATGTTTTCATGGAGATTCTATTACCAGTGAATCCTCATTGAGTTCAGTTTGGAACCTTCTCTTCCATTTACATAACTGAGAGCTAAATTGCTGGTCTGAAGTTATGCCTTTGACTTCATTGTAAAACCAAAGTTACCTGCATACAGAGTCACATTACCAGACTGAAATAAGTAAATAGGGCTTTAAAAAAAAACATTCTTCCACAGGTGAAAAGCAGCTCCCTTGTTTTGTCCAGCCTCTGTCCTCTGTGAAGCAGCATAAAAATCTTTACTAGACTTTAGTAAATAAGCTAAAGATTCGGCCATATGGATGCAAAACTCTGAATAAAATGTACAGAAAAGGACTGATTATTGGACGGCAGATCCGTGTTACAGAGAGTCTGCATTCAAATAGAAAGGATGACCTTTTGTGGAAAAAAAAATGAGTCAACTGCCATCACTCTCAAAGCTGATTCTCTTATTCTCAGACGGAGGATGGATTCAGGCTGAGGTGAAACAAGCAGAGAGAATCCCCATCAAAAAATAAAAATCCCGCTGGGAGGCGTCCTCGTCCGACTGCAATGTCTGCCCATCTCAAGGTCTCCAGAGTGAGGAAGCAGCAAAGCTCTCTGAGACTGTCAGAGATGAAGGTGCAGCAAACCTATGCCCGAAAAGCATATTTTAAAGAAACATTTATAATTAAAAAAAAATAAAACTGTGAACAACATCTAAGGAAAGGATGGTAACTTCATATTTGAAAATGTGTTTAACGCTTAGAAAAACTGAAAAAATACAGTACTTTGTTTCGTAAGATTCTTAAGACTTTAAAAATAAAATAAAATTATATTTTTTAAATATTATGAAATTAATTAATCTTCTTCAAGGCCGAAATGACCCATAAAAACATATTAAGAAAAAATTAAAAATTTTCAAGAATTTTTGTACATTAACAGATAAAAACATATTTAATGTTTGATCAGTTGTATCAACAGTTCTCGTTTTTATCATTTTAAAATGTCAAAATCTTTCCTCAATGACCCATCGTGTATCCTTCAGCATATTAAGAACATTCAGCAATTGGTTAATGGCAATGAGAAGCTGTGTGAAGAGAGTTCAGAAGTTTGGAGAAAGAATTATAAAATCCCAAAGTGTTTTTAATTGACTTTAGGGTAAAAACAATTGTTTTACACCACTGAGAGAACAATATAACGTAAACGTCCTCTTTTTTGTTTTACGAAAACTACAAAAGTAAATCAAGTTTATCATAAAATTAAAAAGAAGAAATTGTTCATTTGTCAACAGTGATTGACACGACTCGTATAAATGTAAAATACACAACAACAAAAGAGTAAGACCGATGACAAAAGCCGACAACACAATGACAAAATCCGAAGCACAACAACAAAAGCCACAATACAACGACAAAAACCAAAGCACGACGACAAAAACCAAAGCACGACGACAAAAGCTGAAACACGACAAAAGCCGAAGCACAACGACAGAAGCCAAAGCAGGACGACGAAAGCTGAAACACGATAAAAGCCACAGCACAACGACAAGATCCAAAGCACAATGACAAGAACCACAACACCACGACAAATGCCAAAGCACGACAACAAAAGCCACAACATGATGAAAAAAGCCACAACATGACAACATTTCCAAAGCACAACAACAAAAGCTGAAGCACAATGACAAAACCACAACACAATGGAAATGAATAACTGACATTTTTTTCAAGCTACTGCCGCTGCTTAAAACCAGAATTCGGTCCAACGTACAGTTTGCAAATAATATGTTTGCTGAATTTGCAGGTAACAAATGTTTGATAAATGGCATCACGTCTGATCATTTAAAAATGTCTAATTCCTTTCCCATCAATATTCCATTATTTCTCTGCCAAGTTTGTACCTTTTAGCATATTTCTTGAACTTTATGCCACTTAATTTAAGAGAACCCGTTTGAAGGCACTTCAGAAGTTTGGAAAAGGAATTTGAAAACTTCAAAGTGTTTTTTTTATTGAATTTAGATTAAAGAAAAATAAACTTCCACCACTTGGAGAACAATGTGACTTGATTGGATTAGGTTCAGTCTTTCCGTTTTTTGTCAAATGAATAGAATTGTCTTAAAGTGGCTCTCAGACTTCTCTAATTTGAGGCAGAAATTCAAACTCTTTCACAAGAGAAGCTTTCAGAGTGATGCTGGTCATAGATGTTCTACATTTGCATTACAGAACACATTTGCGTGGTTCACTTTGGGGCGTATTTGCTTTATTTGATGTGACTTTGTGGGCGGTAACTCACCGGCTGCAGGTCGTTCATGCTGCTGGGAAGCTCTCTCAACGCCAGAAGCAGGTCGAGTTGCGCGCTCAGGTAGGGGACGTTGCACATCTGCAGCACAGAAAACACCAATCAGAGAGCGCAGTCATCACAGCACCGTAACCTATTTCCATGTGATTATTAAGAGGATCTAAAGAGAAGTCCTGCTGAGCCGTAAACGCTGCAGGAAAGAACCTGCAGTGAGCTCTGGAGCTACAGTTGTTAGATTGAAAGGGCTGCAGGTCTGTCGACGGGCCCATTTAACAACGAAACTGAAGAGCCGACACTTGGAAACGATTGACTGAGCCACCCAGTTGACCTTTGTGTTTGAGCTAACCTCTAATGAATCCCGCCACGTGAGCGGACCGGCGTCTGCGGGAGCGCCAAAGGGCAGCAGCTCTGACAGATACTAAACGAGCCAGATTAAGATTGGTGTTTGGAACGGTCGGCCGTCTCCCTTCCCTTGTGTCTCCGAGTGCGTCACACCCCATAAGATGGAGCAACCTGCTCCTCCACTCGTTATCGTCTCTGACACATTTTGCATTTTTAACAAGACGCTGACAGAGATTCCACGCCAAGGTAACATGCGGATCTATGTGGGATTCAAATGTGCTCATGTGTCACATTCGTTTGTGAGATGGAAATATTTTAAGCATCCACACATCACACCTGCTGTATGCATTACACAGCAAACACATGTTATGCATCTACAGCAACTAACTTTTCTTGTTGAAAGTCGAACAAAAATGTCGGATTAAAAAAGGAAAAGAAAAGTTACCAGTAGTAAAACACATTAGGGGGCGGGATTAAGAAAAATTCACTCTCTTTCAAGCAATTAATCAAACTTTATTTTAAAAAGTGGCTTTTCTTATCGTCTTTGTGCCGTTAGGTTTGCATAAACACTTCATTAATCCACTGTGTTATCATGTACAACTTTATTAGCTGGGTCCTCATGACGTCACAACAACAGCTGAACATAAC
>NC_050518.1:20339684-20371659 GCF_002922805.2 Oryzias melastigma | reverse complement strand
GCCGCGGCCCGGTGGTTGGGGACCACTGGTCTAGATGACCCCACCCCTACATTGAGCTACCCTCTCATGATAAAGGTGGACAAGACTTCATGTCATTATTCACCAGTAAAGATCAACAATCATCTAAAAAAAAAAGTTCAGATGACCCCACTTTTAATGTAAACAAGCCTAGGAGAGCGAAGGGGTTTAAGGATTACAGAAGGCCCGGCCCTGGGCTGCATGGCGCTATAGGCAAAAACAGAAAATTGAGACTTTAATATGATTTTTCCTGCTGAGATTGCTTTTTGTTTGCAGATATATTTTTTTATTTTTTCTGTTTCAGCAACAACAGCGGCAATAAAACAGCAGATTTATTAATTTCGTCAAACTTAAGGTTATTTTATTTACATTTATTGATTATTATTTCTTCATTTTTACATTAAATGAGTGGTGTGTCAAACTGTAAAAAAAAAAAAAAAAAAAAATTCATATATCATCAGTATGAATTGATACGCCCTACAGCAGGGGTGGCCAACCCTGGTCCTCAGGAGCCTCAACCCTGCCTGTTTTCTAGTTCTCCCTGACCAGCTTCCTGCTGATTAGTTGACGTAAATGATTCCACATCCTGATTGACTGAACACACCTGATTTCAATTGTCAGCATCAATCATTCCAGGGAGAGCTGGAAAAAAGGGAGGGTTGAGGCTCTTGAGGACCAGGGTTGGCCACCCCTGCCCTACAGCAAATGGCGACCTGGGCGGCCGCCTAGGTCGCATATGCCAAGGGCCGGCACTGGGTTACAGTGTGCAAATAATATATTTTTTAGACTTTCCCAGTCACAAAAAAAACTCTCTGAATCAGAAACCCATAACTCATGAAAGGCTTTGAGGCTGAAGGTCTTGTAAAAATTTTAAATGTATAACTCAGCAGGAGAACTGCATCTGCCTATCTGGAGTTATTACTTTAAACGCATTTTTAGAAGTAGAGTTTAGAGGAAAATCATAAACTTCCTGACAGAACTCTAAAGATGTTAGGAAGAAAGGATAGAGCCAAACCTCCAAAAGTGTGCAGAGCGACTGACTGATGGAGGAAACTTTCTCTGCATTGATGAGCAAACGGGTTCGGTATGGATGTGACATCAGAAGGACACCTCATCACGAAGTCAGAGTCCAAGATTCAGTTAAAATTGAGTTCTTTGACCACAATCACCAAAGGTATGTTTGCAGATTTTTTTTATTTTTTTAAAGGCAGTTTTTGATCAAAAGAGAACCTTGTCAACTGTTAAACATGAGGGTCAACTATGCAGCTTTGTGGTTGTGTGGCAGCAAACAGCACACTAAAGGAATCCAGTCATTCTGGAGTTCTAATCTGTTAAAACACACAACATAATCTAATTTTTTTCTCATTTTAAATGTGAAAATATTGCATTCAACATGGATATTATACATTTATAAACATTTTTGTGAGAATTGGAGACTGTTTTTTAAAAAGGTCATTAGGCTAACACAAATGTTGCACATGAGTAATTTAAAAAAAAACAGAAAATAAACTCAAAAGAGAACATTTGATAGTCTTTCAGTCCACACAGCAACAAGGAGACTCACAGAGTAAACTAAAGTTTGAATAAACTTAAAGAAATAGGCAGAATTGTCCACTAGTAATAACTTTTGCTATTGAAAATTAATGTATTGTTTCCTCTAATATGCAATGACCTGCTATCCTGGAAGAAGTCCTCTCGAAGTCAATCTTCGTTTCAAATTTCAAAATGAGAATGAAAACAATAATATCCTGGATTTCCAGGTATTCGGTTGTATCCGCCAGGATTTTTTATTAAAGTGAGGCAAAGCCGCTTTCATTCACAGAGTCAACCCAAAGTGCTGTTCAGTGAAGTCAGCATTACACTTTAAAACCACTTTAAAAAGAGAGAAAAGAAAGTAAAGGTAAAAAATATAATAAAGAAAAGGAATGAATGTTGAGATCTACCAATATGTGCAGAAACTTAAATGTGATCAGACAACAATTACAGTTTAACAATGTGCAGGTGTGACTGAAAGGGAGGGAGAAACAGATGTACAAAGATGTTTTAAAACATGATGTCATTAATGATGTAAATGAGGTGGGAGAACAAAGAAAAGTTTTCCAACCCAGAGCAAACATTCAGTTTAAGCTGTTTGATCTGCACCACTTCCAACAGTTTACAGGTGTGTCGGCGTGAGGAAGCACATCGAAACTCTAATGAAGACCAAGCAAACTCTGGTCCAAAGGTGTGGTAGCATGTGGGGGTTGAAGGTTTTTGGGTCTTTCAGACCCAAGAAAGCTTGCAGAGAGGAGAAGTTGGGTCAAAGTGCATTGTCAGCCTTAAACCCTTCCAAAGAAAATCATGTATTTTGAGTTTTTAACATGTCTGTGTGGCATTTTTCTTATGAAAGAGAACAAATTTAATAAAAAATCATTTAGTTTTTGCATTTCCAATGTTTCCTCCTTTTAAATTTGTCAATCAAACTGTCTTGGACAGACTCTGTCTGAATGAATGATCTTCTTTCCATCAACAGCTCTGCTGCACATGCACTAAACCCTCATCTGTTCCTAGTGTCTAGTTCAGGTTCTGGAGAAGAGAAGATGGTATCTTCACATTGACTGCAGTCAAATGAGCCGCCGTTCACATTTCTGTGGTCAAATCAGTCGTTGCTGGATTTATTGTGTGAGTTTCATACATTAGCTCCAAAAGCCACGCCCCCTCAGAGGAGATTTTGGAAACAGAGGCTTCAGATCAACATGAAAAATGGCTTTTTAAGACATTTAGGCAATAAGATTTTGGTTAAAAATGTCATGATCATAATTAAAACACTACTGGGAACATTTTTAAATAAAAAAAAATCATCATAGAGGGACTTTAAGACACTTCACCCCCACTTGGGCACTGTGGTGCATACACCACCTGTATTTGTGTTGTGAACCAGTGCAGCGATGGCGAGCCTTTTAAGGGCAGATTTCTGGTATGTGCATCCATCTTTGAAAAAAATGTTGTTTATTTTGTAGGAAAAACGCAGACACGCTACATAAGAACGGCTCTAGGAGGACATTATGAAATGGGCGGCACCCACAATTGCTGTACTTCCGGGTAGGAAAAGACTCACTAAAATAACTAATATTTCATAAATAATGTCATTTTTAATGTTCCGAAGGTAAAATATGATCATGGTTATAGTTTACTCTGAAAGGCTTTAGAAAACCATGGTATGACCTCTCTAAAGTCATTTCACCCGCAGTTGAAACAAATATATTGGTATTTCTTTAAGAGGAATGTTTCTGTCTGTTCCATAGAATGCGAGCAGACTTATCGGATACATGGGATTCCAGAAGTTCATAAGGTCATGAACAGATACTAACACCCTGTCTTCTGCAGCCATCAAGCCTGGTATCAGACTCTTCTGTGTCACTTCGCATTATCTATCACGTCTTTATTTAGCCTTGAGACGTTTATGAGATGATGAGGCATGATGACCACGAGTGACCTTTGCTACAAAACAATAATCTGATAAAAGTTTTTGTGAAAACCACTTTCCAAACAAGATTGGAAAGCTAAAGTCAGTGTCCCCCAACTTGCATGTTTCACCCAAGTCAAGATCTTTAGTTAATTTCACTGCTTTTCAACATTAAAATAGACTCACAGATATGAAAGCTGCAACCTTAATAGGCAAATCTGTCATATTGTGTTGCAGGCGTTTTACTGCAGACCTTAAAAACGGTGTTAATAATAAAAATGTGTGATGGATAAAAAAAAGCTATTGGTTACTCTTCTGCAGAAGGACATTTTTCCTGCTCTTGTCATCAAAAAAGAGCTGCTGAAATGCTTTTGAAAACTCGACTCTTCCGAAAACACTGCAACAAAAACCAAATGGTCTTTTACTCCAAAATTAATACATTGATCACAGATTCTTGAATGTTTTCACTGACTGGTCTAATATAGAAGAGAATTCAGATTTTCTTATACAAATATAGGAACTAAACTCAAATCTCAAATTGTTAAACACGAAATGATGCTCTTTGCTGAGTGTAACCATTCCATTTCACTATATTTTGTTCCATTTTGTACATTGGTGTCCCATGCCTGACTAGGTGGACCAACGCACAACTGCTGGAATGCTGTGGATCTCATACAAGGAAATCCAAGGCGATAACAAGATTTATGACATATTGTGTGTTAAAAGATGGGGCAATAAACCAAAAGGAGGCTGCAAACGTGCGCTCTACACCACTGGTCTAGAACCACTGAATGACCACTGACTAGTATTTCTCCAAGAGAGAAATAAAGAAATAAAAGAAATAAAAATCTAAGATCCACATTTTTTCAATTTCAATTAGTCTGATTCAGAAAGAAGTTTTATTTTGTAAAACTAGAAGATTCTCCTCACCACATCTACAGTATCTACTCAATCCTGATGCAGGTCAAGACATTCTCCTCACTAAGTTCGTTTGCTACCTTCTTAAAGTCCCACTCCAACTATAGTTTTTTCGATTGCAAAATTGTTCCCATTGGTCTTTTAATTCTGACTTTACAGTTTTTAGCCACAATCAAAAAGTCTGAGTTGTTTTTTAAGACATACTTTCTACAAAGCAGCAGACGATTATTAGAAATTTGCTTTTGCGTTGTGGGCGGAACTTAGCTAATTTCCCAGCATGCTTTTGTTTACACTCTCTCCCTCTACCGACAAGCATCTCACAAGCTCAAGCTAACATGCATGGATCTATTTGTCTGCAAGTGGAGGATTAAGAATTGTAGCGGGACATTGGTCCGCCTCCAGCTGTAGCTGGGTCATCAGACAGGGCTTTTTCAAGCATCCAGTTTTCATCTGTTCAGTTCCGTTCAGTTCAAAGCATTTATTTCAGACATTGAAGAAATGTAAGTAGAATAACAAATAAGAAAATCATAGAAACAACAAAAGTCTGAAAGGGAGTGAGAAGAAGAAAAAAAAATCTTATAAATTCTTACCCCTGGACATTATATCAATATATTTCTAAGCCCAGTACACCCAAAAGTTAAAGTTCAGTGCCATAGCTAAGAGTACATAATATTACAAATATACATGTAAACACATACAAGTCGTTATTCCACAAACACAATCTCATTTTATAGTCACACATATTTACAACGCTAATGTTTTGTTTTGTTTTGTATTTGTACATAATTGTCAATAATCACAGTTCTGTATTTATACTTAAACTCTTTTATGTTTGGACATTGTTTCAAGCATTTACTGGTTCTGTTCCACAGTTTCACTACACATATTGAAACACAAAACCTTTTTTTATTTGTCCGTGCTTTATGCTGGAAAATTTTATTTTTTTCCTTAAGATTATATTTTTCCTCCTTTTTAATGAATAATCTTTGGATATTGGTTGGTAATAAATTGTTTTCTGTCTTACATATTATTTATTATTTATTATCTGCTCCTGATCCAACACCATTTGAATAAAGAAACACTCCAAAATGCAGTTTTAGTCTTAAAACTGGAAACTTAAAATTAGGAACTCATCAATTGAAGCTTCTTTAAAGACCCACTCCAATGAAACCGTCTTTTTGTGTTTTTTAACATGTTCTTGTACCATTTTTCTCATAGTGGATGACCTATATTAACGAATTTACACTCAAAACTTCTATTTCTTAATTCAAGTTGTGTTCAATCAGAAAACTGGATGCTAGAAAAAGCTCAGAGTAATTCCACAGCTCCTGAAATGGGGATGCTTAAGCCTCCTCTCCCCCTGCATGCAACCTGGCCCGATTACACTTAGGTGTTCGAGACATAATGAGCATTCAACGCTCTACCACTAGACTGATTCAACCTTACTCGTTATTTTTGCGCTGCTAATGTTAGCTTGAGGCTATAAGCTTGTGAGTGAGTGCGAAAACAGAGCTCTAAGCGATGGGGAGGGGGGCGGGTTGTTCTGTGTCAACCACAAACCAGAATTGTATTTCTAATGAACTACTGCTGCTAAAGACAGCAAAAGTTGTTTTTTTAATTTTGGATAAAAACGTCATAATCATGATTAAAAGATCACAAGGAACGATTTTACAGAAGAAAATATAGTTTGATTGGGACTTTAAGTGTTAATAATACCACCTCAGCAAAAAGACCTGCTTTTGTAATGTTTATAATAATAAGTATTGTTATTTAATAATAAGTGAATGGCCGTCCACTCGGATGTTCTCATTTGCCACCAATATTACGTAAAATGTTCCAGCTCCGCCACTGTGGTGTAGCCTCAAAAAACAGGTTGGGTTTCACTTCTCTACAAGATGGACTATAATTATTATGGCTCATATTTTAAACTGAATGAAATAGTTTTTTGTAATGTATGCACATGTTAAAGCCCTTTTTTTCTTTATTGCTTCACTATAAAGTGGCATGGCGTGCGTGTGTGTAGAAAACCATCTCTCCTCGGGCATCAAACTTTAAGTACATGCCAAGTGCAGATCTAGTGCGAAATGTTCCTTAAAGTGTGTTTCCCTTCAGTTTGAATTCAGAGCTGCTTGTCTTACGCTAAAGAACAAAGTTAAACTTGTTAAATTGGAAAGACAAATTTGCACACGTTACCTCCATCATGTACTGATCCACAATGTGAAGCTCTGTAACAGGTCCTTTATAAGATTTGTACATTTCCACATCATCCATGGTGGGGACATACCTTCAACACAAGAGAGGTCACCTAAAATAGAGTTCATTTAAAACTACATTTCAGGCACCAATTCAATCCGTTCTGTCCAAAATGGTTCTTAAAGACTATTTTCAGAATGTATCTATGGGGTAAAACATTCAATATAACTTTCAAAAAGGGGAAAATAGTCGTATTTGAAAAAATAAAACCGAAAGAAACCCATACATTCTGCATAAATATTACATGCTTTCTTCTTGGAGAGTCCCCAGTTCACTCTAAAGCCATTAGATTGATTTCCAGTGGCCTGGAGATGTCATTAAAAGCCAAGCGGTTCTGATAGTCGTCGTCGACTTCTATTAAGGGTTGAGACGCTGACGGGAACAGCGATTTCTGGTACTGGATTTGAACCCCACTTGTCTTAAGTAGGATTTCATCTTCTTGTCACTTCAGCTTTCTGACCTCAAACCAAAGGAACTCACTCCTTGACGAGTCCCGGAGACAGTCTGCGCCGTCGGAGCGGCATCGCTCATTAATACTGCAGCATCTGTTGGGAGTGGTTCTTTCAAGAGTTTATTCCTCAGGCCTGTGCCAGAGCGTATTAAAATATATATTACGTTTTTATAGAATAAATCAAATCCTGCGCGCAGTACATTAGATCACTGGAGCCTTCCAGGAGGTCAACAAGGCGACAGAGAACTGCAGGTAAGAATCAGAAAACATTTTTACCCGCTTTCAGCGATGTATTCCTCAGGGCATGCCAATAGTTTCCATTTCCACAAATAACTGGATATAAAACTTTTATAAGCAAGCTGCTACAAAAAAAAAGTATTTCTCAGTATTTCAGGTACTGAAGGCTGCAGTTTATCAACTAGTTTTTCTTGCTCCACATTGTCTGTTGAGGATTATTATGGAGAAAAACAAGTTCTTTCTGACCAGGGCACTAAGCTTTATTGGTGACACCACAACAAACAAAAACAAAGGAGGATGTTCAGTCCGCCGTACCTTCTCAAAGAGGTGATGTGCTCATCAGACAGACCTCCGTCTCTCTCATCAATGATGAACAGTTTGTCCTTCAGCTCCCACGGCTGTACCGGAAAACTTTTGAGGAAAATGTCTGAAAGAACAATAGATAAGGGAGAAAAAGAATCAAGGCTCTCACTCGTACATAAAAGCTTTTTCTTTGACAGATAGTCTTAATCTCCTGATATAAAATGACTCAAGAAGCATTTCAAAGACAAAAGGGTCCTTTGCTTAATTACTTTCTTCAGAATGCCTTGGGGAAATGCACAAATTTGCATTTATCAAGTCAAAGCTGATGGAATTTTTTTTTTTTTTGTCTTTGCATAATTCAGGAGCTGAGTGAAGCCTTTAACCAAAGTCTTGGAATTTAGACGTTTAGATTACTTGTACATTGTGACTAATAAAAATGAAATCTTTGTAGCCATTAGGATTTATTAAAAATCAATTTTATTCATATTCCTACACCATTAGCCAAATTACTGAAGAAGCCCTTTTTTTCAATGTTTATAAAAAAAATGTTAGTTTTATTTTATTTTTGGGGGAATTATTTAACCTTTGTTTATCCAAGCAAGACAGATGAACCTTTTTGTCACCAGCGATGCTTAAATACACACACACTTTATGATCAACGTAATTCCAGCGACTTTGCACAACGTTTTTATGGTTGAAAAGTTACGATATGTCCAAGAACACGAACGCTGAAGCTAAAGCTCCGGTTCTAAAGGGTTAAGAAAGAAATAGTATTTTCAAGTGTGTCCTGGCAGAAAGAAAGATCTGTAGAGGGAAAAATATGCTTAAAATTATCTTTAAAGCTAGCATGTTTTGGACGTCATTAATGTAGGAAAATCTTTAAAGTCCCCTATGACAATTTTTTAACTAAAAAAAACTTCCCAGTGACAGTTTGATTGGCAGTGATTTAAAAGGAGATACTCAGAAATGTAAAAATTAAAAGATTTCTTAGAAAAATGGCACACACACACGATAGGAAACTCCTAAAACATGATTTTCATCGGAGTGGGACTTTAAGGGTGTTATTAGACTGGAAAAGTATGTTGGTCCGGCCCGAGTCTGGTTAATTTGGTTCTGATCGAGCCCTTAACCTTATGTTCTATCTGTATCCAGACTGCCAGACATTGCTATTCCGAATCAAAGCTTGTAGACAAAACCACATGACTAAAGAGCTCTTCCGTCATTGGCCAGGAGTTACGAGGGCGGGACTTAACAACGTGAAGAAAGAATAACGGAATTGTTGAGAAAACAGAGTGAGAAAAGTGTTAAAGGTTGTTTCAATGAGCCTGCATTCACTCAACCTCATTTCAGTGAGTTGCTGTGTCTTATCGTTGCTCCACTTCTGTTTATATCCCATAATTACCGGGTAAGGTGGCTGTCTTGTTCCAGTTATTCTGTTCCAAGCACGGATCGTATTCAGACTGAGGAAACTCGGAGCGAACTGGAGCTCAGTCTGACTAGAAATGACTAGAGGGCGGTTCCTGGGTCCGCTTAGGTCTATTCAGACTGAAAATGTGTTCCGGATGATCCAGGAAAACACACTCTGGTTCAAACCAAATGTATCCGGTCTGAATACGCCCCAAGTTTGTAGATCCTCAAAACGTTAGCTTGATGACAGCATTTCGCCATGTTATGCTTATGTAAGTTGTAATAAAGTGCAAAAGTTGTGCTGGTTTTTCAACTAATTCTCCCAAATGTAAAAGTTTATTTTGTACTTGTAATGTGTTTTGAAATACCTTCAGTACAGTAGTAAGACATTTGTATTTTATTAGGATTGTGAGGTGTGTTCGTGTTTATGTGAACTTTTTTACTTGACATTTACAGCCTTTTTTCTTGATTGTGTTCAGTTTTGTATTTCTATCCCTGCTCTTCCTTTAAGTGCTACTTTGCTTAGTGTCCTTAAAATGTTCCTACCAGGAAAAAGCATGTATTCATTCACATCTGTTGATTCTATTTACATATCTGTGTTCACTAACAGCCTCTGCTCCCAATTTGTCAATTTCTACATCCATCTCGCTGTAACATTTCTGTTTTTGCTTTTATCTCGTCATTTGTATTTGTCTTTGAAAGGTGCTCATGTATGACATTTGGATCCATTCTTACCCATATGAAACCGTATCTGTCCATGAAAATGACTTTTAATCGTTTTGAGGCCGAGCTAGACATTGAACAAATGAATTACTTTATGAACACTCGTCATTATATTAATGATGTTCAATGAAAGCCATTTTTTTCAGCTGTCTTTAAGTCCTTGACCTCACGTACATTAGATGGATTCTTTAATTACAACCCACAAAGGTTTTTTTTACCTCACATCATTCAACTTAAATAATCAAAACTCTATTTTTTTTTCTATTTCAGCAATAAAAGAGCTCAAAAATGTTTTCAAACTAAATATGACGATCACTCGCTCCGTGTTCGGGCTAATGTAATCCTTTGTTGACAGGCACTCAGACAAACTGGGCATTGCCCTGACAAATGAGGAATGTAATAGAGATGGAGAGCGTGTCCCACTGGGAGCACGGAGCCACAGGTGTACTTTTAATTAGGACTGCGACATTTCCACTCATTAAATAGGAAGCTTGCAGCAGAGCTTTCAAAGTAAATAACCATATTTAACAAACAAGCAACCAAAAAAATAAAAAATCCCCTCCAAAGTGTGTTTTTTCTGTATTCCTGTGAAATGGAATCCAGAAATTCTGTCCTACAGCAGTTCTGGAATGCAAGGACCAAATTGTTTGACAATTCCTTTTTCTTAATGCACCTTGGAGCAAAAACTTGTCCCCTGCCACATAATTAAATTGTTTGATCTAGCGATCTTCTCAAAATTTCACACAAATGGTAAATTGATTCTCCAACCACAGCAAAATGTTTGTTGACCTTTAATCGTTGACGCTACCTTGACTTAAAAAAGGAAAAAAAAAATCACCTATAGAACCAGATACAAATTTAAACTCCTCCCAGTGATTTTGATCTATCCCCTCCTAACTCTTCCAGTTAGCGAATCCACTTGGGGAAAAAAATGTGGGTTTAGAAGTAGTAGATTTTGAACTACGTTAGTGTAGTGACTTCACAAAAGTGCTGTTCCCCTGTGGATCGTACATTTCTTTACAGTAATACTGTGAACATTTAATATGAGAATTATCATTTAAAGCTGAAAAAACAATATGACATTGTAATATGAACATAGTAGGAATGTGGACGTGGTTAACAAAAGAAAAAAACCTTTGTTGCTAAGGAAATCCAAAAATTTCCCTTTGCTGATTCTTCTGAAAATCACATAGACCTGTTTGTCACGCCTAGACGACCACATAAATAAATGGTTGCTAGGGAGATAAACCAATAGAAACTCCACCATTTTAAAAAGTATTCTTTAACAAAAAAAAAAATTTGTTGCTAAGGAAATCCAAAAATTCACTTTTGCCGATTCTCCTAAAAATTACATAGACTTCTTGGTTACCCCTTGGTGACCAGATAATAAAATGGTTGCTATGCAGATTAACCAGTTTACAATCTGTCTTTTTTAAATGTGATTTTAAACAAAAACCTTTGTTGCTAAGGAAATCCAAAAATTTACCTTTGCCGATTCTTCTAAAAATGACATAGACCTATTTGTTACCATTAGGTGACCAAATAATAAAATGGTTGCTATGGAGATAAACCAAAAGAAAATCTACGATTTTGAAAACTTTTTAACAAAAAAAAAAATCTTTGTTGCTAAGGAGATCCAAAAATTAACTTTTGCCAAGTCTTCTAAAACTTACATAGAACTGCTTCTTACCCTTAGGCAACCAAATAATAAAATGGTTACTATGGAGATAAACTAATACAAAATCTGCCATTTAGAAAAGGGATTTTTAATTAAATTTTTATATGCAGCTCTGACACTTGTGGATTGGCAGAAGTGAAGAGTAAGAGGGGGTAGTGACTGCGCATGGCTTTGGATTTTTATAATCACTTCTATTTTAATGCTTTAATTTGGTATTTTTCTGGAATAAAAATTAATCATCAGATTTGATAAGGAAAATTTGAAATGAAATAAATTTTTTTTTCAAAAAGCAAGGTCCCACTAGAGGCCACATTTGCTAACATTCCAGCTAACTTCATAGACACTTCATACTCCAACTTAATTGGAGTACATGTTTACATCTGTTCAGAAGACGTCATCATTATGAATCTAAAAAATAATCTACTGTTTTGAATATGTAACCATCTGATACTGAAATATTTCCAATAATGATTATACGGCTGAAGATACATTCAATTTCCCCCACGTTGACACATCAAATTTAAGCGTAGTGGTGACACAACACCAGGCCAGTCACAACATTAGTATTCCTGCTCATGCGTTCACACACAAGCCTGGTACCTCTGCCTTTCATCTGCTCTGTGGGTGTTTTTTGGCGGAGCAGCATTGTGGTGTACCTCTGCCAACGCATCTGTCCCCGACTGAGTGATGAAACAACACCAGTGGCGAGCCAGCCGGGTGCTGACGCCCCTCCATCGGCTGCTGCTCTCTCATAACTGCTTTGTTTCGGGATTTTTCTTTTTTTCTTAAGAAGCTCAAGGGTTGCTTTAAACTTTCGGTTGTCTGCACTTTTCTTGTTTTCAACTTTGCAAAAACTGAATCTTATTAAAATAAACAGCAAATAAAAATGTCTCATTTTTTTAAAGTTTTTCAATAGAAAAATAGTAAAGTCTTAGTGACTATAAATCATTTTTATTTCCCTGTTGGTGGATTTTTTTACTACTGAGGGGCCTGTTTTTGCAGTGCAAAAGGGACACTCAGCTAAATAAATAACTTCAAACAAGAGCTTACCTATTCACCCTGTGACACCTGTGGGTGAATGTGGTGCTGAGCGTGCGTGCACACTTTGATAGAAGTGTGTCCACAAATACCACCGTGTTGTTAGCAGGAGTGAGGAGTCCAATTATCACATCAACGTTTGTATGTTAATTACTGCTCCTTGTAATGTTGTTGGATCTGAGGTGGAATCTCACCGTCTGCAGAGATCGACCCCCCCCCCACCCCCAACAAAAGAGTGAGAGTTTGCATGCATATCAACTAGCCGCATAATGGGATCAGATGAATAAATATTGTGGCAAAAGAATGAGATATGAGCGGAATAAACTGCACAAATTTAGGCAGGTTTGTGATGATCAACACAGAAGCGCGGTGTGTGTGTGTTTGCATAAGGAATGCCAGTAGATACAGACGGAAAGAGAATGGCCGCATTTGCATATTTGTATTTTGAGTGACAGCCGAATCCCAGGAACGATCGTTATTCTGGTGTAAAAGCCAGAAACTGCGTCTAACCATCTAAGTGTGAAGAGCTAATTAGTCATTACTTCAATTAAGACCAAAATTGCAGCACTTGCCGATTTACTTTGTTAATCTGTGCTTGTACTCGTAATTTCGGGGGTTTTGGGGGGGGTTAACATATGCAGCATGAGTGACGATGCAGTAATATCCACTCCACAGTCAAAGAGGAGGGAAAAAAGTCCAATTAGAACTGCACTGACTCCCTGCAACCTTAACTTTCTAGTAATAAAATTTTAATTGTAAAATTTACTTGATAACATAGGGCTCAGAGGAGCCGAGTTATTCATTTTAAATAAAGTTATTTTAGTTTAAATAACTCATACACGTTTCTTTATTGGTACCGAGCTGAAGCAAATATTTGACTTAAGATGCATAAAAACTTCATTTGTTTATTTCCATTTAGCCAAGAGAAAAGAAATAAAGAACCACTGAGTTGACTAGTTTTTATTCAGTGATTGTTCCTATCTTGGTGAGGTGTGATCTCATTGAATATTATTTTTTATTTAAAAAATGGAAAACTTGCTAGGCAGAGCAAAAGTAACAGGTTCTAAAATAGATCAATAGGTGGGCTGAAAATAATTGTGTTTTTGGTGTTTTTGTGGCATTTTTTGATGATAGAGGACAAATATTAAGAAGGATATCAGAGGAAGTGACTTTGTGTTTTGTGTTCTTTATTTCAGTCAGAGTGATACTGCTGTGTTTGTGGATAGTTGGGGAAAAGGGCCGTAACATAAATTGGGGGCTCGTTCAGGATCTGTTATCCATCTGGATCTATTTATTTTGTTGTTGTTTTTTTAAATGATTTGAGTTTTTAAAAAATTATTTTTGTACTTA
Source organism: Oryzias melastigma (assembly GCF_002922805.2). Taxonomy (NCBI): domain Eukaryota; kingdom Metazoa; phylum Chordata; class Actinopteri; order Beloniformes; family Adrianichthyidae; genus Oryzias; species Oryzias melastigma. The sequence goes on along the minus strand of NC_050518.1, from coordinate 20,357,838 downwards.
GAGGCCCTTTGCCAAGTGAAGTGCAGCACACTGGTTTTGTTTTGCTAACCTTGTGCTTTTGCTAGCATTTGTTGGAGTGGCTAGCATTCATTAGAGTGGCTAGCATTCGTTGGAGCGGCTAGCATTCGTTGGGGTAGCTAACATTCAGTGGCTTAGCTAGCATTCATTGGAGTGGCTAGCGCTCCGTGTTTCTGTGGCTAGCGCCCTGTGTAGACACTCATATTTGGATAAATACTTATTTGGGGGAAGAAGTTTTATTTTGATTAGGGGTTGTAATGGCTGTGGCCGTATTTGGTTTTGTCTTATTTGTACTTTAGGCATACTTATCTGTTTCTGTTTTCCTTTGTCTTCTGCTGCAGTGGGAGTTTTTCTGTCTTTCCTGTTTGCAGATTGGACCCTAAATTGTTTCATTGCATCTGATTGGACGAGGGCCTCCAACAGCAGCATCCAAATAATGTCACGTCATCTGTTGGGACCCCCCACCCCCCCAGGGGGCAGCAGCAGATCCTTCATTTCGTTTGAGGCTTTGGTCATTGTATTTTGGTTATTTTGGTTCTTCTGTAGATTAATTCATAGCTTATTTTCAGCCTGGGTTTGTTTGTGACAGTCTTTGAGTCGTTGGTATATTTAATTATTTTTCTACTATTAAGTCACATCCTACGAGCCCCTAGACAGGGGTGTAACAGTGAGTTTTATGGCAAATTAAAAAAACTGTGGGTGATTTCTAAAATCAACCCACTGCATTGGTTGGAAGTCTAACTACAGCAGTAATAATTATATTAAAAGTCTTTTAAACTAAAGCTAATGGGAAGTGACTTAATTGTGTGACCTTTTGACCTGACCTGACCTGTCTTCAATTGCATGTATTGTCAAAAAAAAAACCTTATTCAGACAGACGACCTGATGTTTTCCATTAAAGATTTTATCTCTTACTAAGATATTTTTGTTAAAAACTGTGGTTTTTTTTATATAAAATTAGCTAATAAAATGCTCACATCCTCACATGTTTCATTAAATAATTGTAAGAATCTGCCAGAAGTTCTATAAATTCCAAAAGACATTTGAATGTTGTACTGATGTTAATCAGACCGAGAGCGTCAGAACGGGATCGACCCCTCACTTATCAAACGTTTGCGTTTCCGGAAGCTTACAGCAGGAAGCCGCGTGGCCCCAAGTCGCCTGCGGGCCGTCATCGCTCATCTCCAGCTCCTGATGCAAACAAAAGTAAACAGTCTGAGAGCGGCGCCGTCTCCATCTGCAGGGGTGTTCTGCAGCAGGGCAGGAAATCCCTGCCCTTCTTACTCAGTCTCCCTAAATCCATATTTTATGAACATGTGAACTCTAATTAAGTTTCCGTTCTGCACATCCACTCTGATTCTGTCGAGCAGCCAACCACACCACATCTGCATGTCTCCACAGTGACTGTGCAGCTTGGTGGACCTGAGAGGGAGAACCTTCTGAAATGTTCTCCCCTTTGGGGTCTTGAAATATACAAGCTTCAGTTAATCGGAAGTGAAAAGCCGTCAAAATCAAAGACAGAATTTGTTCCACTCCAAAACTGCTGCGGATTCAGAGAGCAGCAGGTGCCTCTGCGGGTTGGAGGCTTACTGCCCCCTGCTGGCACCAAATGACAACTCCCAAACATCTTCATCTTCAAAGATAACAATAGAAATGGCAGAATCCTTTAACCCACAGCTTCTATTCAATAAAGGGCGAGGCTCTTCCAGTTCAAAAAGTAGTTTTGCTTCTGCAGCATCAGGAATATTCTGCTGCCATCATGTGGATGTAAAGATAAAAGGATACAAATATTATTCCTCAATTCTAAAACAATTAAACCTAAAGAGTGTCTGTCTGAAGCAGTTATATATTTTAGGTTATATTTTTATTCTGGATTACATCATCTGAATGGTTGAAGACCTGTTTTTGTTTTTGGTGTTTTTAACATGTTCTTGCGGCATTTTTCTCATGATGGACGACATTTGTAAAGATAATTAAGCTAAAAATTGCATTTCTGAGTATTTTTTTGCTCAAATCATTTTAAATGAGGAACAGAGAATACAATTTAGTTTGAAATAGATTGTTGGTGTGATCTAGAACCACAAGCTCCATTCTAAAGGATCCACCTGATGACTAGATCCATGAACATCTTTGTTTTTCTCATTTGGCTCAAAACTGTACGGCTGGATCAAATCAAACTTCAAATCAAACTTTATTTGTATAGCACTTTTAAAAAAAATGAATTTCACTCAAAGTGCTTAACATAAAAAAAATATATATATATATAACATGTTAAAAACAAAAGATAATACCCACAAGCCCCACCCTTCCACACACACGCACAAACACAAACACACATGGACATATCGCCACACCATGAAAGAAAAAATAAATAAATGAATGAATAAATAAATACTAAAAGGATCTAAACATAACTCTAGCAATCTGGCTTGGTACTGCAGTGAGGAAACAATATTTTTGGGACTTGTCCACACCAGTGACCCCCCCAATCAAGTTTACAGAGTACGCTACCACAGGACCCCCCAGATCCGAGCAAAGAGCCAGACCCGGGAGATCCCGCTGCAGCGACCCTGTTCACTGAGAAAGGTCAATCACTGATGTGGAGGATCCCTCAGGATCGTTCCAGTACTGCTCGCCATTTTTGTTGAACCTGTAATGTTAGCTTGGTATAGTGAGGGGCTGTAAGCTAATAGGAGAGCATGAAATCAGACTGATGACGGGAGGTAGGGGCGGGCTTACTCCATACCAACTCAGAGGGGAATTTCTAATGAACTAATGCTGCTCTGCAGAAACTATGTCCGTATACTTGTATAGTGCTTTTCTACCTTCTTCAAAGGCCCAATGCAATTGAAGGTCCATTCACACCGAACACGAAGCGGACAGTTTCAATGTCAAGTCAATGGAACAGACGCGAAATGAGGCGATCTGAAGTCCCGCGACGTGATTTGAGTGGAGGTCTGGCAGCAGCTGGATTTAAGCGATGAGGCGTGAATTGGGCGGGGCAACCAAAATGTAAATATATGAAGTTTGACAGCTGTCACAGCTGTCAGCCAATCAGGAACTCAGCTTTGGGCATATGACATTTTCAGTGACTCGATCAGCGGGTAGAATATTAATCCAAAGTGAGTGTTTTTGTCCCGAACTTCCACCTATTTCTTTAACCCACTAGAGGGTTTTGGAGCTCATTCGGCTATTTTAGGGCGAAAGTGAGATACACTCTGAACAGATCACCGACTTTTGCTCCTACGCGGAACTCACTCGCTTGATATGCCAGCAGACAGAAAGCCGCTGCAGGATGCGGAGGCTACTGGCTCGGGCCTCATCGAGACATAAAAAAAAAAATGCTTTTTTTTCCCTCAGGTTAATATGAGACAGAGAGCCTTCAAGCTCATCCCACAGAGACACAGAAACACGGTGGAAGCGACTGTCTGCGGATGTTTCTGTAGAAGTCTTCACAATAAATAAACCTTATTTCTTAACATCATCTGTGTCTTCCATACATTCTAAGTGAGATATCAACAGACATGGTTCCTCATAGTGATCATCCTAAATACATACGTCAGAGGTCACCAACATTTTTGAATCTGAGGGCTACTTCATGGGTACTGAGTCATACGAAGGGCTACGATTTCTCACTATAATTATCAACTATGACAACAATCTATGAAACAGATATCAATATTCATCACTTAATTAATCTCAGTAATTGTTACATTTTCAGATAATCTCTTACATTTCATGGAAAAATGCCCCATTTTCACTATGTTGACCACCCTACCACTGCACCACAGCCGCAGCAGTAAGGCAGTAGAAAACAGCATCTTTTTTTGTTGAAAATGGCATAATCATAATTAAAAGACCACTGGGAACACTTTTAAAATAGATCAAAAGATGATCGCAGTGAGTCTTTAAGAATGTCTTCTCTGTACTCACTGAAGTTGTGAGCGATCTTCTGGTTGAGCATTATGTTTTGGGAATTGCTCGGCTCAGCAGGGCCCAAAGTCACCACATCTTTCACAGCAAACTGCTCGAGCAATCGCGACGTGTCAATGTCCGCCTTCCTGGCACCTTCTTGCAGCCAAAACGACTTTGTGATCTGCCAAAATAGTATGAGGTCAGCACTGTAAAGACTTCCCTTTGAGAGGAAATCAATGTCTATAAAAAAAAGAGACTGGAATGCTGATGCAAAAAGGGGAAAAAAGAAGTGAAACTCTGCTAACAATACGTACATGTATTTGTGTGGTTTTCACTTTCAGTAAGCCTGTTTGGATGATCTATTACCTTGTCAGAGCCAACGACATCCCAGTGGAACCCCTTGGTGCGCGGTTTCCGGAAAGGACTCTTCAACCTAAGGGACATAGGTGGCGGAGGTGGAATACACACAACTGGAGAACTTGGCGTCATGGAGGAAACTTTTAAGTCAACAGAGCCAGTAGAAGGTAGAGGGGAAGAGGGGGATGATGGGACAACGGGAGTGGTAGAGGTCAAAGATGAGCTGGGTTCCAGAACATCACAAACTCTGACGACTGTCTTTGGAGTCCGAGGTTTAGGGATTGGTTTTATTAAACCAGTTAAGGGTGGAGTTTGGCTTGTGGGAAGGGTGGGAGTGGGATCTGTTGTTGTGTGGTCAGGTGGGGGGTACACCACGCCTCCACAGCCACTGCTAGATTCAAGATCTGCTCTATTCTCCTCTGCGTCTTCAGGTATGCTGGGAGGTCGTAGGATTTCTTGCTCCACAAAGACCTGATCACTCCTGGATTTCCTCTTCCACTCCGAACACAGCTTGTCGATGGCTTGGACCCAGGCATCCCGCTCTTCCTGGACAGTGTTGGAAACCGACACTTGATCGGGCATAGGCACCTTGAACCTGAAACAGAACAATGGCCTAGTCAAATACGCCCATGTTTGATCGTTGACCCATACAAGTGCTGTGAATTTTTGGGTTGTTTAAACCTGTGGAGGTCCACAGACAGCTGGCTCTTAGGAGAGCACAGGTGGGTCTTGTTGTTCCCTTCATTTCTTTTATAGACACATCAAGGGACGTCATAATGGAACATTTTCAAGAATGTAGTAAGTGTATCTTTAAGTATTGGTAAATACACTTATGACATATGGGCGAAGCTGTCGTACGGGACCTTTACTCTAGACATTGGTATGGTACGCACACTGGCAGCTTCGAGAACACAGGGTTAGGATGTAAATACAAGTAGGACGCCAAAAGGATACCTACAAACTATACTACTGATTGTCTAATTTCCTAAATTTTAACAGTCAGGCTATGCACAGAGGCTATACTCTAATCACTTGATCATCCCTAAAGGGTCTCTTGTGTCCAGGTTTTGGTGTGGTTTGAAAAAAATCAAAAATCTGTACAACATGTCTACATCTCACCTACTTCACCCTTACTTAGCAGTCCAGACCAGACAAGACTGGACTTTTGAGCATTAACCCAGACTAACTGGTACCATTTCTGGTCCCTCATTGGTTGTAGATCCATAAAAAATGGAATGGACCCATTAGGGCGGAGCTTCTGTTGACGCACAATGTAACCCATTGATTATTGATTCTTTCTCACGTTGGTTATTGTATATCATGTTGGTCTCAAGCATGTGAGACAATAACAAGACCTTTAAAATCCCCGTATAACCAAGCAGTTAGTATTGGATATTGGAGTATTGGATTGCATTGTCCAATTTTTACAAAACATGGCATGCTAAACTTTGACAGTATATCTGTTTACATGAACATGCGATTACTTTTTAAAATCTTAAACTATATGGCGCCCCCCCCCCCCATTGAAAAACTATGTCCAGCTCTGTTCTGAGCTCAACCAGAACTTCAAGGTCCAGTGGTCACAATGACTGCAGGTTGCCTAAACGGAGCTCAGCCTTCGGACAGACAGTCTTTTCTTATAAAGCCATCAAAGAATGGAACAAAATCCCACAGAAACTTTCCCCAGAAATGAACCATTTCTCATGTAATCTTACATTTTATTGTATAATTTATTTATTTTTATTGTGTAACCAGTCTTGATTTGTAATGTTTAAAGTAAGAGTGTGTGCCTGAATGACTATTACGTTTGGTCTGTAAGCTGTGATATGGTTTTAGTTAGATTTTATTGTAAAATTGTATTATGTAATCAGTTTTTTGTGGAGAAGTTGAATATGCAAGTGAGTATTGAATGATTGTCTACACTTATATTGAAGTTTGTTTTGTATTGATTTTTACTTGTTTGGGGACTACAGATGGAAACTAGCTGGTGTGAAGGATCTTTAATGTTTTTTGCACATTGTCCCTATCAAATAAACGACTAAATAAATAAAGCGCTTTTCCAGACTCAAAATCCAAGCTGAAAGTTTTTTCCTCTTTTCGGATGTATTCTTCTTCTCCTCCCATAATCTTGTTGCAAAAATAATGAATTCTTTACAGTATTCTCCCTCATTCATTGGGGTCGAGGACCGGAGACACGTCAAATCCACAAATACAGAAACACCTGACCCCCACGGTCGAAGAATTTCCGTTACCAACAAATCATCATCAAAAATGCTTTGTAAACATTTATTGAAGAACAATGGAGTATTGCTCAACATATAGAGTTTTTTTTCTTAGACTGTTTTGCATCGTAGAGGCCAGTTTTATCCTTAATAAACACCTGCTCCAGATTACAATTATCCTCTGTGGTTATCTTTTTAATTTTCCGTCAATTTCTGAGTCCGCAGCTTCTCTTTCGCTGTACTTGTGACCAATCCGGCCTATTCTAAACCGGCCAAGAGGGGACTGGTCTGGTCTGTACCGCTCAGTGGAAACGAGGCATAAGTGTTCACTGTGACCTGCCCCCGCAGCATGCCCATAGAAAAAATGGGTATTTTCACTCAATGGGCTCACTGAGTGTTCTTCAACCTTAATGCTTCCTGCAGCGTGCCCTGTGCATGTTAACCCAGTTGTCGCCCACAGTCAGCCTGAATCCATCCATAGGGGAGGTTGTGACTAAGCTAAGGCATAACAGATCCACACTCAAGTTCCCAAATCAGACCAGATTTGTCTGATAATGAAGGGTCTAGACCAGAGATATCAGACTTCAGGTTTGATTCTTTTCTAGACATCGCTACCCTTCCACCTGAACACACTTAAACCAAACCAACAGCTGTTGGTACAGTATGTAGAGCAGATGTCTAAAAAAGCAGAGAGCCCTTGAGAAGTGACGGTTGACACCGCGTTTTCCCTGCAAAGCAAACTTGGGTCAAGGTGAAGAAAAAATGTTTGTGTTCTGTTGTGATGCTCACTCACTGGTACTCGTTTTTGTGGGTGGTCAAAGTGAACGTGTCGTTGGCGTGCAGTTTCTGCACACGCGTGTCACCATGTGACAGGTGAATCACAGTGGATACAGGCTCCATGGACGCCCCCTCGCCGTCTGCCAGGATTCTCTGCCTGACTGCAAACAGGGTTAGCTGGCCAGGATGAAGCTGCGCCTCATATCTGTGATGAAACAAAAAACTCTCAGCAACAAATCTGTATCCCAAGCTGCTTAAATATGTCCAAATATCATGTCGACTTAACACAAAAACCCATTTAATTATGCAATAGTAATGATTTTGTTCTCAGTTGTTACTCTGGAGCATATTTAACCAAAACTAACATTTATAGTTTGATTAACTGATTTTTTAACAAATATTTTATAATTATTGCACCTGTTAACCTCTTCATGGCTGAACTTATTTCCAATTATATTTTACAAATACATATTCTCAAGTGATTTCCCTTTCAAGATGATGCAAAATTAAATTAAAATAAAATGGTTTGTTCCAAATTGGTAATATTTGGCATGAAAGGGTTAATTCTATAATGAGATAAGAGAACATAATGTTCAAAAACCTACAAACAAATTATTTTAGAATTATGAAATATTAAGTTAAATGTATTTAATGTGAGGCCAAACCAGTAAAAAAAATCCACAGTTTTATAGTAGTTTCACAGGAAACCAGAATAAGAGTTTAACAGATTAATAATATATGAGATCTCACACAAATCCAATCTCAGGTATAACTTGGAGTTAGATCTCCTTTTATTCTTTAAAATCCTTTTTAGCACCTGATATGATGTTTTAACTATTGTTAAGTATTTTTTCTGCTTCTATAAATATCATTCAATTTTATTTCGAAAATATTGCAATTATTTTGCTAATTAGCAGGTAAATTAGCTATAAATATCAATTTATGTTCATTTTTGTAAAACATTTTTATTTTTCTAGCTAATTTAGCATGTAGAAAGTGAATGTCAACTTTTAACACCGTCATCTATTAAAACATTTTTTGCAACACTTTAGCTCTCAGAATGTTCTACAGCATTCTCATATGTGATATTTATTTGTATTGTTTTTCCTTTTTTTTTTTTTTATTCGGGAGACAGTTTGGAACATTTTCTTCTTTTCAGTGTTTTATTGGAACTCTGTGACATCAGTGTTCAACATTTTTATTAGGAATTGGGTCTTGAGAGTTATTTACATCCCTCAACTGAAGAACTTATTTGGAGGAAGTACAAGATGTTCTCTTGTAGAAAATACATTTTAAAAAGAAAGGGTCATCCTTTGTCTTCCACTCATTTAGGAATATTCAGATTCACATTTGGGGATTTTTTTTTTTTTTTTTTATCTGCTGTTGCATCAATACCAATGTGCTTCCGTACTTCACCCATTTGAACGACGCCAGGCCTCCTCTGTGCAGTAACAACATGCCCTCCCGAAGGCTGCGAGACTCTGGAGAACTGTGACTCGATTCTGCATCATCCTCTTCGGGGTCGATGTAAATATTCCCATAAATGATCTGATTCACAAGCTGCATGATCTGCACAAAGAATTCCAAGATGTCAGTGAAGCATAAAAAAATGATGACAGTGGATTGAGAGCTATGACCTTATGTTTGTCCTGCAGAGATGTGGCCTCCAGTTCGTAGTCATGGTGCTCTTTAAAGGAAATGGAGAACTTGGAGCCCACTCCATCATCACAGCTCTTGACCGTGGAAAAGGGAAGTTGGCGCTTGATGATGCCCCTCTCTATGCTGCAAAGCATTTTGGTCTTGAAGTCAATCTAGATGATCACAGGAAAATGTTTTGGGTTACAGGGTGTGACAGGGTGAAGGAAGAAGGTTCTTCATAAGCAAGATGCAAGTAGTTTTTGTTGTGAAAATGAAACTAAGTCTTATTCTCGTGAAACTGTTTTTTGTGCTTAAATTTCTGTATTTCTTTAATTATATTTATATATCATACATAAATGTTATATATATATATATATATAGCATCGTGTTCAAAAACTTGTGAAAAAAAATAAAAAAAAACAAACTTACATTAAAATAAAGTTATAAGAATATGAAGAAAAAAGTAAAAAATGAACATAACTTCATAAAACTATGAGGAAAACAGTCAGCATTTTGCGAAAAAAAATATTAAATTTATTGTTTAAAAAGTGAAGCTGCAATTAAATTAAAATAAAGATGTACATTTTACAAATAAATTATTGGTTTACAGTGTCAAATTGCAACCTAAATTAAACATGTAATGTTGGATTATCTTTGTTAAAACATTTTAATTTAACATTTTATTTTTGGAAAAGCTTCTTTTTTGTAAAATTATGATTTTTTTAGGGAAAAATGTATACCTTTTATTGTTGTAAACTGTTGCAATAATTTTACCACTTTTTTATATTTCTCTCTATTTTTCTTCTTCAATGTTAGGCCAAGTATCGTCCAAAAATAACGTCTGTAGTTTTTATTTTAAGACTTAAAAATTGGGAAATGCATTACTTCCTTACACATGAACAGGAAACTCTTAGAAAAGCTTCTTCTCTAAGTTGGATTCTTGACTTTGTGACATTTTTTCTTTCATCTGAACAACAGAAAGTTTTTAGAATTCTTTCACTACCAGTCAGTTTTACTGTTTCAAAAGCTTGATGTAACAGTTTTTCACTCACCTGAAGGATTCGCTTCTGCCATCTGTAGCGGTTGTACTTGTGTATACTGAAGTTGTATTGTGAAGGCAGCTGATCCTGGAACCACAAACCCAACAGGAATCAGTTACTGGAACAGGACTAATCCATCTACAGGGGTTTAAATATTGTTTTTTTTTTTAACTGTTTCACTTTCAGTTTTTTTCAACTATTTACTATGAGAACTGGAGTTAATATTAATTAACTTTTGGCTCCAACCAAATGAAATTAATTTTGTCACCACTTTTTTCTACCATTTTAAAGTAAGATGTTGTCACCAAACATTGATTTGTACGACGGAGTAAAAAGAAAAAAAAAAGTAATATTAAGATTTTTTTTCTCGTAAAATTACGACTTTAAATCTGGTAAATTTATGAGTTTTAATCTTGTAAATTTACGACTTTTTTCTCGTACATTTATTAAAGTGGAAGGGAGCCTACAGTCCAGTGAATTTATGCCGTGAGCTGAAGCAGACCGACCAAACTGTGAAAGTGTCTTGGATTTCATCAGGTAAACTGAATGTTTAAAATATTTCAAATGTTTGGAAGTTTCTTTATTTGATTTACAGTTTATTAATGTTTCTCGTTGATGAAGCGGCTGTTCACTTCCAGTCATTTCTTCCTCCGTGAAAGACCAGATCTCCTCCAACTCTGTGATGTTTCCGTCTGAAGAGGACTATTTTTCTGAGTTTTCTATGTTCTTGTGCTAACATAACAGACTATTGTCATTTCTCAGTGTTGTTTTGTGTTGAAACGGGACGTTTCGTTTGGAGAAGGAGGCGTCTGGAGCTCTGTTCACGCTTTCCTTTGGATTCTGGTTTCTGCACATGACAGAGACATGCCTTTCACTTCTGGGAAATGAAAGGTAAAGTTAAGTGACGGTCCTGATGAACATGTATCTCTGAACTCTTTATTTCCATATGAAACTCCGCACTACCGACACCGAACCCGTTAATAATTTGATTTTGAATCACTAAAAGGTTCAGAATTTCTTTGTTTTTAACACCTAAATCCTCACAAGATACTCCACGTCTTTCATCTTTGAGCACAGCTCTGATAAACAGACAACTTTGGTTCTTTTCCCAATAATTTACAACTTTTAATATCGTAAATTTACGACTTTTTTCTTGTAAATTTACGAGATTACGTCATAAATGTAGCCTATGACTTTTAAAGTCCTAAATATACAACTTTATTCTCGTAATTTAGCAGTTATGACTTTTTTCTTGTAAATTTAGGAGATTTAAAGTCGTAATTTTAAAAATAAAGTTTTCTTTATAAAGTGGACCTAATACTCCGTCGTAGATTTGTCTGATATTTGTCAATTAAACGTTTCAAATGTAAGTCGTGGGGTGCAGCAGGCGCCACATACTTAATGAGACATCTGATTGGCCACTTTATAACCAATATAAATTGCAATGTGAAAAAAAAAAGAAAAAAAATTAGGATTAACAAGAAGAAGTTCAGAAAAGGTAACAGAGCAAGAAAAGGAAGACTCCTACAAACAGGTAATTCTTGTGCTTCATTCGCTTTCTTCAGAAGGAACTTGGAACAGACTTCATTTAAAAGTAAAAGTGAGTCAATAATAACAATGTTGGGGATTTTTTCTGTGTGCTACAGTTTGTAAATGGAAGGAAAATGTTAAATGAAGTTTTAAACAACACACTCTAACTGTTGTCAGTCAAATTGTGAGTAACTCTGTAGGGTTTATATGTTTGTAAATCTGACAGTGCCTCACCTGCACTGATATGAACCCAAGCTTTACTTAACTGTTGAGTTAATTGTTTGTGTCTGTTTGGTGCCAAACAATCCTAAAAGCAGCCAAACTAGTAAATCTGCGTGCCAAAATTTACATTAAAACCACACAGGAGAGTACTGGAGTTGTTCCGCGTTCATTTACGATCAGATCTATTGTTCTGGGTGAAACCTGTGTTTTGGTTTTCTCTTCTCGATGAAACTCACTTCATTTGAAAGGCTCTGCTGTTTCAGGAGATTGACTCTGTCCCTCCTGGCCTGGTTCAGAGCATCGTCGATGGACAGCTCTCCCTTCTTCACCCGGTTCATGATCCTCAGCTGCATCTCATTGCTCAACTGAGAACACCAAATGTTTAGAACATTTATTCACCTTTCACAAAATCAGACGTGTTTTCCCCTGTTTTTTTTTTCCAATTGTCCATTAAGAAACACATCGATTCCCAAATGATGGGAAATACTCTGGGAATCTATGCAAAATTCTTGGAATACAAGCTCACTTTCCACCATGCAGTAACAGGAACACACAACCTTCCTCTTTGTCATTGTCACAGTTGTGAGTCAGTAAAGCAACCAGTTTGGGGAAGTACTGATATTAGGGAAGAAAAGTTCATTTGAGGAAGTAAGAGATGCACGTATAACCCCAACGAAAGCCTGCTGAGAAGACCTGACGTGACTGAAAGCGACTCCGCTGTTTTCCCTGGAATCAAGCCTCCAGAGACGCTGCTATTACTCATCAGCAGAAGCAACAGATTATTTATTAAAGTAGGACTTCATAGCGTCTGTTAGAGAGAGGTGAGGCATGCTGAAGGTCTAGTGGAACTCATGAGATAGTCATACCTGTGGCAAGCCCTCAGCTACCTTGTCCATCTTAGAGAGATTCTCTTTCCTCTTCAGTCCTAGACTCGGCATTGTGACGGATCAGAATTCCATGCATTAGCTCAATCCACAAAAAAATGTTTCTTTTGGTTTGTTGTTTTCGTACAACACTACGCCTACTTTTTTGTTTTCCATGCAAAAACCAAAGACCTGCTTTCAGCAAATGGAGAGGTTGGAGAGAAACTCTGGCTTGTTGTATGCACTTCTGACCGCCTCCCTTTTTGCAGCTCAGGTTGCACCAATAAAGGTAACTCATGAAGTTCCTCCCACTCTGAAGCATTTTTTTTCTGCAGGCTACCAAACATGTCCAACAGCATGCCTCCACTTGCACAACAATGTGTTTGGTTTTCTGTCTGTTATGCAAGTGAACATTGGAAGTCTGGAAACGACTTTCATCAAAATCACTTAAGCATTATTTTAAAATACAATGATGAAACCGTTTTTAAATATTTGACTTATTCAGTTTAGTTTAAATGACTCAGAATTGTTATAATTCTGCTTAAGTAATGACAAATAATACACATTTTTTTGATTGATAATTCTCAGTCTAAATTATTGACTGTATTTGAGAACTGGAACAAGTGAGTATGACATCATCCGTAGAAAATGGTTTTCTTCTGGCTCCAATGAAATTAAAATCAAGTGACATGGACCGCCATGCTGCAGCCACATGGTCAGTGAGGAGTGACTGGTTTGAGTTGGTGAATGTTTCTATGGCAGCCACTAACCAATCAGGAGTAAGCTTGTTGGGAGGCCACACCCCTACCACTTGAACGAAATCTGTCAATCAAATGTTTTGAATGTTCCATGTGGGGGCCAGCAACCATCTAATAACTGTAAATGAGAACTGGACTGAGTAATCCCCCCCCCCTAGCATTCCAAACAGGAAGTACCTGGTTGTCTGGAGCATGGGGGGTGGGTCTCCCTTGGAGGGCCCTGGCTCATACCTAGGGTGGGGCAGGGCCTCGCTTTGGCCCTCCTGGAGGGAGGGATATAATTAAAAATTTTATACATCCAGTAAATAGACATACACATAGCAACAAACATTATACTAAAAAGTAACATTCGTGGTTCGATTTGTTAATTGTTGAGCTCGATTCGTAATCCACAACAAAAATTAATCCAGCGCTGAAATAACCGAACACAAATGAAAAAAATCATAAATTCACAGGTGTAAAGCAGCTGCAATACCCCCCAGCATTACCTCAACAACACTTGTTCCAGTTCTCACATACAGTCAACAGTTCAGACTGACATTTTTCAATCAAAAATGTTTTAGTCTTTGTTATTACTTACAAATAATTATAACAATTTGTAGTTTTTTAAACTGAATTGAATGAATGACATCACACTCACTCAGTCCAGTTCTCATATACAGTAAAATAAGGCTTTTCAGTGGAGCATCTGAATTTACAACTTGAATTACAGAAAAATATTGCTATTGTTTTTATATGTTAAAAATGATTATAGAGCTACAATAGTTATTTTGGCAAATATAATGACTTAGTAGCTGTTTATAAAATAACTGGATAGCTCACTTGGCTGGATGCAGGGGATGCACATTGGAAACCTGGAACACATCCCAGGAGGCACAATGACTTTATTCCAGTGTGGGTCCTTAGGGAAGACCCTTCATACAACTGCCTGACTATGGGGGCTCCGAGTCTGGGTCTCCCTGTGCTCGACCCTCACAATACATGGTTGTGTCAGGAAGGACATCGGGAGTAAAAATCTCCAAACCAAATGTTTGAATCAATGTGTGAATCAGTGAAAGCTGCTTCAAATCTGAATTCAGTTTTCTTTTGCTGTCAATGGGACAGGAAAGAAGCAAACAAAGCCTGAAAAAAAAGTTAAAACTTCTGCAGAAATCGAAATAAAAGTGACGCTTTGGCTTCATTTCAACAAGGAAGGTCTACCGAGGAACTTTGGGCCGCTCATCAAGTTTGCCTCCATTCTGAACCAATAGCCTTCTTCTAGCCAATCACATTCATAAATTCCTTGATGTTTATCTTTGCATGCCAGACGGGATCTCCTCCACCCAGTTCCTCACCTCGACCAGGGGTGGGCAATTCCTGGCCTCGAAGTATCTGAACGATTTTCAGGTATCCTTGTCTTATTCGTGGCTGATTACCTGGTTCAGGTGTGTCCAGTCATTAAGAACAAGTTTTGGCCCTTAACTAACATCAGAGTCTAGACATTTTGTCTAAGTTTATCCCACATACGTAAGTCACCAGAGCCAAACTGCCAAACATTTATGGAATTTTTTGTGTCTGCGCATCTTACTGTAACATAAATAAATCAGTCCTAAAATCTCTCTATCGAAATCTATGAATGAGGATGTCATACTAATCACTGCAGCTCTGATTCAACAGATTTAGTTTAACCTGATATTACGTAATGTTTACAGAATAGAAAAGGTAAATAACATGATGACATGTTTAAACTTTGAAATTCACCTAAAGAAAGTCTGTAAGTTTTGTTTGTGAGCACTAAAGTTCAGAAAATCCCTTTAAAAGAACCTGAAACTATTCATTTTACTGGATTATTTCGTATATTCTTGTGGCACATCATTCAAATGATCAAAACTTTAGACATGAAACCCAACAAATATGTGTTTTCTTCAGAAATGTGTACCGCAGATGGAAAAACCAAAAATATTTCCGACACTAAAATCATACATGGTTGAGCCCTTTCCTTCCTCAATTCACTTTCATAAACAGAACTACTAGAGGTGTGACTGCAGATGGAAGATTTCGATTCTGAAAATACTCAGAAATATATTTGCTAAATAAGCTAAAAAAATATTCAGCACATCATTTATTATTAATAGACAAAATATACAAGATTTTTTTTTTTTTTACTTTCATCCCCTAAAAAGTATTGAACTGATGTATTTGATATCTCTAAGATGTGCATTACATGTGTTTTGATTTAACACATCATATTTTAATTTTCTCATTCTTTTAAGCCTTTTTACTATCTATAATTGGTGGTAATAAACATTTTGTCTAAATGAGTCAAATCTGCATTTATTAAAATAAGAAGTTAAAATGACAAATTTAATTAAATTGCCTCAAATTTTTAATTGTACTAAAATGTATTAACAGTAGCAAGAATAATTTTAACATTTTCTGCAATTCTTTTGGGCAAAAATCAGTCTCAGATTGGCCAACAATACGATTTCTTGAAAACCTGAAAATTCTGAATTTCTTTAATATAATAGAACCTGGAAAGAAAATAATAATCACACTGTAAAATCTACACTGATAAAAGCGTATTAGTCACAACTGCCCTTTTGGGTTGATTCAGGGTGCCTGCAGGTGAAAATGGGCAAGCCTGTGTGGGTACCCAAGCGATCCACAGCAAATATCATGGATGAGGCCATAGAAGGAAAATGTTTATGCCCATTTTTCTCTGCTCCTGTCCCTGACTTCCCTACCAGAGTCTTTCTTCCTTACTTTTCGCTGAACGTCATTGAACTCGCTGTGGGTTGTAATTCCTTCCATCGCTGACACCGATATATGATCTCTACACTTTAGATTCCAGTGGGGAAACAGTGACAAAGAACACTGATAGCTTCTGGGTAATGTAGTTTTCAATTGAGTTACATTTGAAGTATTTTATCAGAAAAAGACAAAATGGCTCTTTTTTTAGGACAGAGACCCTGCATGTCACAGCTAATTCTGCATTTATTGACAATTAATGTTTTTGGAAAGCGGACAGATTCTCACAGCAGACCTGCAGAAGTCCAACGGAGAGGAATTTCCAGCAAGTCAAGACGATTTTTGGCCGCTCCTTCTTCCTTTATTGTAATAGCTTGCCTTAGAGTGCAGCCCTGATCATTCTTTTTTTGTCTTTTTTAAGTTGACCAACAGATAATGCACATTTGCCTAACACCACTTTAAACTATCAGTCAAGGGGAATCTCTCCCAGCAGTTTCATGGCCGTCACAGGGGAAATCCCAACATGAAAACTTTCAGGGGAATCCCTTTGTTCCTCGCGATGAACCTTTGTGTTCTTCAGAGCAAAGAAAACAGAGAAGATGCTGTGTTTTTGTGCAGATATCACTTTTAATTTCAATCTTAAGCAATAATTGTGAGAGTTTTTTTTTTATTTATTTTATTTATGTTTGAGTGTGAGTAGGAGAAAAAATGTATTGTAAACTTTGAAAGAGTTAAGGTGAACTCTAAATGGAAAAACAAATGGCTTCCTATAAAATCTGTTTAGGGAGCAACGTGAGAGTCATTTTTAAAAAGTTGATTAAAATAATAAGGTGATATGCTATTAATGTCACGAGTCTGAAACTTTCAAATCTAACAAACGACAACACTAACCCTCAGCATAGTGACCTTTTATATTTCTCTTTACCGACTGTTTTTATGGTGATTATAATGACCAATTCATGCGATTCTATTCCACATGCATGTTTTTCTTCTCATAAAACAGAACTACAATCTGAATTTTCAACAATACTTAAGTAATCTGGAGACTATGATTCGGTTTCCTTCAGGGAACTCTAAGTTATTTTTTTTATTTGAAATGTTATTGAGTCATTACTTTTGTTTGTTTTTTATATTGTAAAATGTTTTTATGTTAGGCACTTACGTAAGTCGGAAAAGTGTTATGTAAATAAAGTTTTATTTGATTTTATTGTTGTATATATTTTTTATTGCTTGTGATTATAGGGATTGCACTACCACATACCATATGTAAACAAAGGTTTAAATATATTTTCTTTATATTATTATGCATCAATCAATCAAAGGCGGGAATTCCCTTCATTCAGAGTTTAAACTTAGGACATCTAGACACCCTTAATTTAATTGTAACAAATCGCAACGAGGATAAATAAGAGAATGTTTGTTTTTTTTTAGTTGCGTGTAGTTCTTTTTTCTTGATAAAGTCACAAATATTTACCAGTTTTTATGTCTCAGTACTTTTAAAGACATTTTAAAATGTATCAGTCTAATTTTGTCTCAAACTTGTCTCAATTTGTTTTCGATTTAGTCTCAAAAAGCATATCGACTATGGGACAGGCCATCCACATCAGGACAAAAAGGAAAATCTAATATTTCAAAAGTGTTGCACATGTCAAAAGACACAGAAAGCTTAAGAAAATTTTAGCCCCGATCATCCCAAACAATCTTTGCTCTGTTTACACATATAACCTGGGTTTTTGTGGATTTTCTCATAATACTGTTGACGTTGTGTATACAGCCCTCAAAAACACTTTCTAAAGAAATCAAGATCATGCTAACCACTTCATAAGCAAAGAGACTTGCTTTGTGATATACAGATAAACACTACGAAACTTAAAAAGCTAGCAGAAATTCTTCAGCTTGTTTTTTTACACCGTCTCTGAACACCTCAAAACTATTCTGAAGTTATTATTGCCATTAAGTCAGTCACACAGCACTGTTGATACATATGATGTAATGCAGGTGTGTATAAACAAAACAGTGAAGTGATAACAGCATTATGCTAATGCTAAAATAAAAAAAATGCAAAAAAAAAATGTTAGCAAAAAGTA
>NC_050518.1:20322824-20339394 GCF_002922805.2 Oryzias melastigma | reverse complement strand
GCAGAAAACCTCAGCTTGTTTTTTTACACAGTCTCTGAACACCTCAAAACTATTCTGAAGTTATTATTGACATTAAGTCAGACACACAGCACTGTTGATACATATGATGTAATGCAAGTGTGTATAAACAAAACAGTGAAGTGATAACAGCATTATGCTAATGCTAAAAGAAATAAATTAAAAAAATATATATGTTAGCAAAAAGTAGGTGGCTACATTTGAGGTTTATTTTAAGTGTAGCAAATACTTTTGTAGACTAAAATGGAATATTTTGCGTTTAAGATAGTTTATAAAAAGTAAACATCACTTTTAGCATATAGGTAAGTATACTTGTGGTATAATTAGACTATTTTTGCTAAGGACTGTTGACTCATATGATATAAGGCTGGTATGCTTGTGTAATAAAAACAGTAATAATATTCTTAGAATTTTAACAAAAGGTCCACTAAAGTGGAACTTCCTGACTTTTATTTTCTACGTCAAGAGTTTTATTTTGAAGGCTAGAAAGCATGCAGCTTAAGCCAAAATAAATATTTTAAGGGCATTAAAAATAGCCTCTTTTGTGTGATTACTTTTTCACCAAATAAAGCTAAATTCAAGCTAAATTATTATTATGCTAATTAATGTATTTTTTCGGAATACAGTAGTAAATATTCGAGGAGATGTAGGTGTTTTCCGGTGAGAAATTCAAGCGTTTCCAGGAAATGGTCAGTAGGGGCGGGGCGAGGGCCCGCGTGGCTGACTCCTCCCTTGTAATACAACAGCAGAGCCGATCAAAGGACAGATAACTCCGAGCGCGTGCGGACTATGAGGGTCTACAAGACACTGGACAGTTCCAAAATGGCTTGTCTCGCATCCCTCATCCTGACAGTCGTTTTCGTAAGTACGCATTTTTCATTTCATTCGTTAACACTCTTCAAAAACATTAATAGGTTATAAATGTGTCATTTTTTGGCATATGTGTGTTTGTAATTCGTGTTTTTAGGATCTTTCTGGGATCATTTCCGAATGGTTCGTTCCTAAATTTCAATAGTCCCGTCGAAATTCCGTGTCGTTGCTGCAAGGGCAGTTCCCACGACTTTCAGTTTCGGTTTGACTCGCTTTGCCGAGTTTCGGTTTAAAAAAAACGTAATTGAGTTGTAACACGCTGAAACGTTTCGACAAAAGCAAGTAAAGTGAAAGAAAGTCCGTAGTTGCTGCTGTTTGCCGCAAAATGGTGGTGATTTTTTTTGGTACTTTCCACCACACCCCCCCCTGATAGTCCTGCAGTGAGGAAGTGATCCTCTGAGTTGAAATGAGGACAGCCATGTGACTGTCGGTTCGGTTCCTCAGGTGGTGGTGGACGCCCAGGACCTCCACTGTGATCCACACACCCAGTTCGAAAAGAATGGAGAGTGCTGCCAAATGTGTCCTCCAGGTAACCATCACTAGATGCACACGCAGATAAAATGTCAATGAGATACAACACATAAATTCATTCATTTCTCGAGTTTTTCAGTCATAGATATAAAAACAAACAGTTAACCTTAAAAAACAAATGAATTCAAATAAATCTTCATTTTTTTAGGTCAGTTTCTTCATAGCAGCAGGTAATTCGAGGAGCAACCCCGCCCCCCTTTCCCCTCTTCGTTACTGAGAGCTCTCTGTTTACACCAGGGGTCCGCAACCTGCGGCTCCAGAGCCAAGTCTGGCTCTTCTACCCCTCCATTGTGACTCTGTGGTTAAAGAAAAATAAAAAGCTTTTAGATAAAAAATGATAACTTATCGCTCTTTGTGCCTCCATAGCGGTTCCATGGTCGAGAACAAAACATTTTGACAAATTCATGTTTTAGTGGGCCTCATGGCTCACAAATTACAGTTAATTAGCTACGTTTTATTTTAGAAAGTTAGATTTATGAATTTGTGGCTAAGAAGAACCAAAAATGTTTAAAAAATAAAACCTTTTTTTATTATTTTTTCATTGCTGACATTACATTACCAACCACTAGATTTGCTCCATCGAGATGATCCTATGCGACACAGGAAGTCTTTTATTTTGAAAGGAAGTCTAGTGAACTGGTGTTAAAACTGTTTCATATTTGGGGGGAAAAATCTTTTTTCTCTTAAAGTTTATTATATTTATTTAAAAAAGTACTTGTGTATTTATATTTCTAATAGTAACATAAAAATAAAGTCTTATTTTTCTAAATGATCTGTGTCTCCTAGGGGGTTGTGATCAGTGAGAAATCAACCCAAATGGCTCTTTAAGTGTTTACGGTTGCAGACTTACTTACTTTACTCGTTCCTGTTAGCTTACAATCTACCCCAATGAAAATAGCGTTTTTGGTGTTTTTTAGCATGTTCTTGTGTCAAAAAATTAAGTTTAAAATTGCATTTCTGATTATTTCTTTATTCAAATTGTTGTGAAGCAAATGATAAAATGCTATTGGAAAAAAGGAGCTTTGGTCCCACATGACCTACTGCAGAAACTATAGACTAATCGTGATTAAAAGGCCTCTGGGAACACTTTTACAACAGATCAAAATATGATCTAAGTTGGACTTTAAGAGGCTGAAGTAAAACCAGTTAAGTGAGTTGATTTCTTTGGTTTTTTAGGTTAATGTCAGTTGTTTTTGTTCCCCTTTTGTCCTTCCACTTTCTTTCAACGTAGCCTCACTGTAACTGCAATGAAACATGGAAATGATGTTTAATTTTTAAAAGGTTGATGTGATCTTTAAAATATATATATTTTTTTTTCTTCCTAAGTCTTTGGTTTGCATCCTTTTATTGTAAATATTTCAATGAAAATGTCACCTTAGACAAGCGTTCTGCATTAATGTGCATTTTCAGGGTTAAGGTTTAATATAAATTAGAATATGTAGACTCAGTTCCTTCATAAAAAATTGCGTTTCTGCATGGTGCGTTCACTGAGCTCTGGACATCAGCAGCAAAACACAGCAGTTGAGTGGATGTGCGGGTTCGCTAATGTCCGGAGCTCATTGAACGCACCATACGGAGACGCTCCTGTCAATCAACCCGTTTGTTCTGAGGTTTTAGGGAAATAAAGAGACGGAATGAAGGCGTTTGAGGAGCGTTGATCCACTAATAAATAAAAAAAAATAGTCTAAAAAAACAACTTTTGTGTAGTTTTCTTCTTGTGTTTTTGTTAACCACAAAATAAAGACTTAAAACAGGTAAAATCTCAGTGCGGGAAAAGGAGAGAGGGACGGTTCAATCTTCGTTCTTAAGTATCTCGAAAGCAAACTTCGTTTTCTTGTTATAATGAGTTATTATCTCATTTTCTTGAGATATTGTCTTGTTTAAACGAGAAAATTATCCAAGAAAAAAAGTTTGACGGGCCGTTTTCAGCTTCGTTATTCAAGTTATTATCTCGTTTTCTTGAGATATTATCTCATTATCTTAGTTTAACAAGAAAACGATCAGCAAAACAAAGTACGGCAGGCCGTTTTCAGCTACATTAATTGTATCTTTTTAGAAAGAAACTTTTTTTTCTTTCAGACAAATAAGCCGTTTTTTGTTAGTTTTTAACTCAAGAATTCAATATTTTAGTTTTTAAACTTTGTTTAGTTTAATTTGCTAGTGATGAGAAAATGTTTTTAGCCAAAAAATCCAATATCAAAATAAGAAATTGTTGGGGTTTTTTTTTTAACTCCCCAATAAGTCTTGTTAATTTTTCACTTTATCTCCCAAGAACCTCTTAATATAAGTAAAAATTAGAATATATGTATTACACTTTAAATATTAATACAATCTGATTATTATCAGAAAAACTGAACTACTTTTTAAATAACTTTTTTTATTTTTTTTACATAATTTCTCCACATTAGGAATAATTTTCTTAAAACATTCCAATAATTTGTAATCAAATGAGAAGTATTGCTTCTTGTGGTAATTTAAAATAATAACCATAGTTTGAACTTTCAAGTATGTTTTCTAATGAAACTGAGATAAATTTTGTTTTGTTTTATTTTTGTGTTGCAGGTAACAGAATGCATCCTGACAGTGGCTGTAATGACCCTGTCTGTGTTCCCTGCATCAAAGGAGAATACCAGGACAAATACAACACAGAGAACACGTGCAGAAACCAGCCGTACTGTGACCCCAGTAGGTGCCCTTGACCTTTCACCCTTTGTCTTTTCATTTGCTATAAAATTCACCAACAGAGCTCGTCCTCTTTCAGACAAAAACTTTAAGATCCCGGTCAACCTGGAAACCACCGTGAAGTACGTCTGCTCGTGCAAAGACGGCTTCCACTGCTCCACCGCCGACTGCATCACCTGTGTGGCTCACACTCCCTGTGCTGTGGGCTTCGGAGTTCAAACTAAAGGTACGTCTGCACGTCAGTCTGGTAGTTCTGTAGACACTGCGTTTTCTTTTTTTAAAGTAGTATTCCACTTTCAGGCAGCCACGCGTCTGACACCGTGTGTGAAAAATGTCCAGACGGAACGTTTTCCAATGAGAGCTCAACTGAAGACGCCTGCAGGAAGTGGACGGAGTGAGTGAAGTTTTTTGGTTTACGTCTTTCGCCTGTGTTTAATCTGAAAGTTTGCTTCATTTGGTGCGAAATCTCATCCGAACCGTGGTCCACCTTAAAAGTTCCAGTTTAGTTTACCTTCGATGCAGAAAAATCCTCCAGCAAAAGACATCAAAATAACGATTCCAGTCCAGGGTCTGCGTGAAAACTGGATTCTGATTGGCTGCAGGGCGTCCATTTAAAACGCTCATATTGGACACCAATAAAAGGAATTCCAGTCAAATAGTCTTAATATTCCGTTTTACTGCTCAGCTTTAAAGCCGATTGGTAACCATAGCAACAGAAGTTGTGAACATAGGTGGATGTGTTCACAGTAGACAGATTGGTGGATATAGTGTTCCCTCACTATATCACTGTTCACCTTTCACTGTACACAGCGCGCTGCATCCTGATTGGCTGTTGAGCTTGTCTCAACCAAACTAGTAGCCTAATCACTAATTATTACACATTCATTCACAGAGACCAGTGGACTTCAATTTTTCCATCTTACAAGAATGCTATACCTTATTTTGCTTTTCATTTGCTCCCTCTAGTGGCGGAATTGCGCATTTCTGTCTTTATTTAAAGAACCATAACGCGACACAGGAATGGGCTAGAAACATACTTTTTTTTATCAATATGCCTTTATTTTTTTCTCTTCACAACTGGGCCGGATTAAACCATCTGACGGGCCGGATTCGGCCCACGGGCCGTATGTTTGACACCTGGGCTGTATAGCATGGTCTGGATGAAAACTCGATTCTGATTGGCTGCAGGGTGTTTGTTAAAAAGTTATATTCATCATCTGGACAAAAGAAAACAGTAAGACTACAGTCACATATCTTCAAATGCCGCTGTGTGGTAACCTAAATGCAAGTTTATCATTAAGTAAAATTTCAAATTTTAACCACAACAGAATGATTTTTCTCTAAAAGTTGACTTCAGTCAGTGGCTGTCCGGGGTCATTTCGATGATGGCAGTTCAGTGACTCCATTGCAAAATCAGGAGATAGGTCGCCGACCGCCAGCAGCTCTGACAGGAAGATGCGTAAATGTCTCCAGACGGGGCCCCCTTATCAAATTTAAATGTTAAAAATAACGAGAAATCGTTCTAACACAGTGCAAGTAATTGATTTAATATTAATTTCTTTGGTAAGTGACCGTACAACTGTCTCTGACAGACTTTTTTCTGACTGGTGTTGTTTATAACTAATACCAATCATTAAACTGTTAAATTAGCGTTCAGACACTTTAGTCTTCTCTCAAAGGTGCATTGTGAAAGTCAGCTGAACGATCCTGGTTAAAAAATCATTGAACTTCCCTCCAAAAGTGAATAAAATACATAGATTACATAATGAAAACATATGTTTTTTAAAAATATTATTTTTTTGTTTCTAACCTGCTGGATTGGATCAGTAAACTCGTCTTCTGTCTCCACAGATGCGGGGCCGGGTACTACGCTGAGAAAGTCGGAACAGATCGCTCCGACAACATCTGCGGTGAGTTCTGTGCACTGTAAAGGTTTCTCACCTCAGCGCTTCCTGCCGGTTTCCACCGCACAGACGTTCAAAGCGAAACTGCTGCGACTCGCATGTGCAGCTCTGTGTGGTTTCCAGTGTGGGACCAAAAGCTCTCTTTGTTTACAACCCGAACGGCGCAGACGCCACAGGGAAGGATTCCCTTTGAAGGAGGGAGAATTCTCCCTGATGTGCCAGAAAACTGGTGCTGATTAAAAAAAACTATAGAATATAAGATCTTTCTATACATTTGTAGAACATCTTCAAATATAGTAGTAGAGATGTTTTAAATTTTAACAAGTTTTTTCATGAGAAATAAATTATTTCTGTTATTTATTTGATATTGTTTTCTTTAAAAATCATTTCATGAATGAATGATTGATATAATTGTAAATTAAACACAACAGTAATTATATGTTTTCTTATTTTTCTCTCTTTCTTTGCAGCACATAGTCGTGTCCATGTGATAGCCATAGTCCTTGGAGTCTTGTCTCTGGTTGCTGTTGTAGTTGGAGTTATACTTTGCCGTTTATACAGAGGTACGTTCCCCAAAAGCTTTCATGTTACATGTTTGAAGTTTCAGTGATTCAAAAATGTTTCAGCTCTTCCTGCTTGTTCTTGTAGGAAGATCAGGATCCATGAGTGCAAAGGAACCTGTGAGTTACAACTTTTATTATCATTTTTTATTATTAGGACTGAGTTTAGTTTGAAAACCTGCACTACAATTTATTGTAATGATACTTTAAATTTCTAAAGTCTTTAAATTCAATACTCAAATATGGAAAACAACAATGTGTTGAGAATATAAATAGTAATCAATATCCACCGTTCTTTTATCATTTTTCAGTCCCCATAAGCTTGAAAATGTTAGAATTTGTTGGTTTATGTTAGTTATGTAAACACTTAACTCGTGTTAAATGGAGAATATCCGCCTAAAGCTGCTCATCTTTCTGTTAAAAATCTTTGAATTGCATTATCTGCATAATCGTTCAGAGTTATGATCATTTAAAGGGGCCATACCATGATTTTCTTAAGTTTTTCAGAGTAAACTATATCCATATGATCATAGATAACCTTTGGAACACTAAAAAACAAATTATTTATAAAATATTCGTCATTTTTGCGAACTCTTTTCATACATGGAAGTAAAACGACTCGATCTCTGAGGCTCCGCCTTTCACTCCTTACAGATCCGATTTCATGACTTTAACCTAGATTTGGCCTTTTAAGCGTTTTGCCCACGAAATGTTTTTTTTTTTTTAAATATTGATGTACATATTTGTAGCTCAGGTGTTTATCCTTAACATTTAGCACAGACAGAGCGGTGATGGCTAATGGGTTCATTTTGAGTTGAAGTTTGGTCAAAGAAATGCAGACAACACCAGATGAACAATTCAGGATTTAATAAAATGATGATAACATTTTCCTGATTAGCACTGGCTGTGAATGTTTCTCTTCTCTTTGAAGCATCAGTAATCTCTGTATTAAAAATCCTTTTCACTTTAAGGCTGATCATTTTCCAAGAGACACATGCACCTTTCTGTCCATACTTAATAATCCATATTCAAACCAGGTTTCCCAATTTGTGGCTCCCTTCTCAACCAGGAAATAGTCTGCTCCCATTTTTCCACCAGGAAATAGTCTGCTCCCTTTTTTCCACCAGGGAATAGCCTTTTCCTTTCTCCACCAGGAAATAGTCTTCTCCCTTTCTCCACCAGGAAATAGTCTTCTCCCTTTCTGCACCAGGAAATAGTCTTCTCCATTTCTCCACCAGGAAATAGTCTGCTCCCTTTTTTCCACCAGAGAATAGTCTTCTCCCTTTCTCCACCAGGAAATAGTCTTCTCCCTTTCTCCACCAGGGAATAGTCTTCTCCCTTTCTGCACCAGGAAATAGTCTTCTCCCTTTCTCCACCAGGAAATAGTCTTCTCCCTTTCTCCACCAGGAAATAGTCTGCTCCCTTTTTTCCACCAGAGAATAGTCTTCTCCCTTTCTCCACCAGAGAATAGTCTTCTCCCTTTCTCCACCAGGAAATAGTCTTCTCCCTTTCTGCACCAGGAAATAATCTTCTCCCTTTTTTCCACCAGAGAATAGTCTTATCCCTTTCTCCACCAGGAAATAGTCTTCTCCCTTTCTCCACCAGAGAATAGTCTTCTCCCTTTCTCCACCAGGAAATAGTCTGCTCCCTTTCTGCACCAGGAAATAGTCTTCTCCCTTTCTGCACCAGGAAATAGTCTTCTCCATTTCTCCACCAGGGAATAGTCTTCTCCCTTTCTCCACCAGGGAATAGTCTTCTCCCTTTCTGCACCAGGAAATAGTCTTCTCCATTTCTCCACCAGGGAATAGTCTTCTCCCTTTCTCCACCAGAGAATAGTCTTCTCCATTTCTCCACCAGAGAATAGTCTGCTCCCTTTCTCCACCAGAGAATAGTCTTCTCCATTTCTCCACCAGGGAATAGTCTGCTCCCTTTCTCCACCAGAGAATAGTCTTCTCCATTTCTCCACCAGAGAATAGTCTTCTCCCTTTCTGCACCAGGAAATAGTCTTCTCCATTTCTCCACCAGGGAATATTCTTCTCCATTTCTCCACCAGAGAATAGTCTTCTCCATTTCTCCACCAGAGAATAGTCTGCTCCCTTTCTCCACCAGAGAATAGTCTTCTCCCTTTCTCCACTGGGAAGATTGAACGTTTCTTGGCCATCACTACACAGTCTTCTGGCCCCCTGGGGGTGGGTTAGCTGATAACCGCTGGCTTCCAGAGAAAGTGTTTGTGTTAGCCTGGGGGCGGAGCAGACTATTCCTGAAAGGGACGGTTCTCACTCTGTGACATCAGCATGTGAGGATCCACTGGTTTTCATGAGTATGGGATTTTTAGAGGATTACTCAGAAATGTGTCAACGGATCAAAATACCAGTTTGGGTTGTTTAGTGAGGAATAAACAGTCTAAACCATCTAGAAGCTGAAAAAGTTGTTTTTTGATGGTTTGGCCTCTTTAACTAACGTCATCACTGGAGTGTGTTAGCGAGTTGTTGTTGTAGAGTTACTCTTAACGTGTTTTGTCCCCCCCCACAGACTTGCGTTGAATGTTTGGGACCACAAGAGTACAGACCCACCCCCATCATACAAGAGGAGACGAAGACGCCGGTGGAAAACGACGACATCGGAATCACGGAGAACGGGAACTGCGTTGCCCAGGAGGACGGGAACGCCATAAAACTGTCCCGCCAGGAGTCTCAGATGGACACAACAACTGAACATTCCACCTTATTCTCATCCTCCTCTGAGAGACTGGAGTCCTACTAACACTTCCATCGTGGCCACTCACTCAAGACTACTTTGTGTCATATCTGCACACGGCCTCCAGCCAATGAGAGCGCTGGAAACAAATGAGAAGAAGTCTCATAAGTGTTTTAAAGACTCCATTTTTAGACTGGACCAGGACGTTAAACCATGAAAGTTACTTGTGATGTCCTCACATGGACGAGTACCCCACACTTCCCATAATTCCTGACGACATCTTCTCTGAACGAGCAGAACATGTGAACCCACAGCTGAGATGAAGAATCAGGAAGCTAGTATTGACTGCATAACTGTATTTATGTAAATATAAATTATAGAATAAACTATGACTATAGCTCATTTCGGTGCGAGGATGCATGTCTGTATATTTAGTCTTTACTCTATTGAATGAAATGTCTGAATATGGTTCCTGTCAAACACATAAGAACCCTAAACTTGTTTGTATTATATTGACTTATGCACTATTTTTGTCATCATTTGTTCACAATTGTTGTTTTTTGTCATTTCTGTTCGTCTTTTATTAAAATATGTTGTAAAGGGACCGCTGTTGTTTGTGCTCCTGGCCACAAGGTGGCGACAGAGACTCACACTGGAAGCAGATTTAAGCTTGAAGGACAAAGAATAAAAACTATCAAAGAAAAATTCGAACAGTGCAGGTCCATTTATAAAAAATATATTTTTTACACACTAATAACACATTTAAATAAATAATTTCTTATTTAGTTGTGATTGATCTTTAAATATATTAAAGGGACGGTGATCATGAGTCAGCATTTAATAGAATAAGAATTTTGAAATGTAATTATATGACTAAAATATAATATAAAAAATATATTTTTATGGAGAATAAAATATTGAAAAGGTTTAAGTTGATTTATTCTGGAATAGTATTCTTTCCTGTTTTTTATATTAAAAAGTTATGTTTTAAAAATGTCGTTTTAGAGTGTTCAATAAATGTTTATCTTGTTCGACCTAACGGGTGTTTTGGATTTTGGGCCCCTGTGTGATTGAGTTTGACACCCCTGCTTTAATGTCTTTGAAATATAATAACTCTGGGGCTCCTGTGGAGCCGCTCAGCAGGGGGCGCTCTCGTCTCACGCCTTCTTTTTGAGGTTCAACTCCAGCTGAGATCTTTCTGACTGGAGTTTCTCTCCCAGCTTCTTACCAAAGTCCAAAATCACGCTCCATAAGTATATTAGTAAATCATCGCGAGATGTGAATGAGTGTGTGACCCACCATCACCCAACTGCAGCTGGGATAGGCTCCAGCAACCATTAGACCCCTAAAAGATTCACTTTTGAAGATTAACGGTTTGTTGTAGTTACACATTGAGTCCTCAAGGGGGCGACAAAGTGCAATAATCGGGCTTTACCAGAAAAAGGCAAACTTTTTTTTTTTTTTAAGTTTAATGATCTGTTAAAAACTTTGGTTTAGGTTGAAGTTTTGTGAGTCTTTTTATTATCACTTTAAGCTAAAATTTTTATTTAAATAAAATGTTGCTAGACTCAAAACACTTCATGAGTTATTTATTTACCTGTTGTTGGGTTATTCATGCTGGGACATATTTTTGGGTCACTTTTTAGAGCATTACACATTTATTTGGTTGTCGTGGTTTCATTTTAACCGAATTTATGTTTTGTTTTCCCTGAGTTTCTTTTGTTATCTAGTTTGAGAAACAATAATCCCTCAAAAGAATTGTCAATTTAAAACAGCCCAACTTGAATTAGTTTTCTCTGGAGTCTTTAGACTCTTTGTGGGCAGAAACAAAGAAAACACTTTGAAACCCAAACTGTAATTAAACTTCAATGTATCTTAATTGTTTCCATTCAGATTAATGACCAGCATTTATCATGCTGTGATGGATCAACAACCTGCTTTCACACATCAGAAAGTCCAAACCACACTTTCCCTGCAGGTTTATTTTATTAAAAATAGTTTTTGGAAACAAAGAAAAACATAATTTACATTTGACTGCTGGAAAAATACAAGTATTTACAGAGAAAGCTCGCTCCATCTTTGGTGTCTCAGGAACTCCGTGAGGTTCTTGGGTTTGTTAAAGTGCAAAAACGTGGAGAAAACAGTCCGGAGCTCCAGGTCCGGTCAGACCATCTGGTGATGGCTGTAATAGGAGGGAAGGAGCAGTCCGCTCCGTGACGCCCAGTCCGCCCACAGCCTCCCGGCGGGGTGAGGAGCGCACTCCGCGCCTTTACGCGCCGTTTCTGACGTGGCGGTTTCCGCTAGAGACCAGATCTTGGGTTTCTGGCTCCCCGCGCCTCCTTTGCTCCCCTCCGCCTCCTTGCTGAGGAGAGGATCGCCGCCCTTCCGGGCGAGCTCAGTCTGTCGGGCGTCGCTCTGCCGCGGCGTCTCCAAACGCGCGGGCGCGTCCTCCTCCGCGCCGCTCCGCGGCTCCGCGTCGCGCCCCACCTCCAGGTCCGCTTTCTCCTCCTCGTCGCTCTCCCCCTCCTGCTCCTCATCCTCGTCCTCGTCCGACTTGCCCTTGGACGCCCAGCTGACCCTGTTCTCCTTCTTCAGGCGGCGGCGCGCGTTGGCGAACCACGTGGAGACCTGCGTCAGGCTCATCTTGGTGATGATGGCGAGCATGATCTTCTCGCCTTTGGTCGGGTAGGGGTTCTTCAGGTGCTCGTTCAGCCAGGCCTTCAGGGCGCCGGTGCTCTCCCGCGTGGCCACCTTGACCACCCGGGCGGGATCCTCGGCGCCTCCCGCGCGGAAGGGAGGATAGAAGGCGCCTGCGTGCGTCAGGAGAGCGTGGTGGTACGGAGAGGCGGCCTTCAGCTCGAAGCCGCTTTTCTGGAAATTCACATCAAAAAGGGAGAAATTAAAATCAAATGTTGCCAATCAGACTGTCGGGTCATTGATCTGGAGGGTGGAAGTGCTCCTCACCATGTGCGTCATGTGTCTGTGGTGCGCGTAAGGGATGAAGCTGTATCCCTGCAGTCCAGAGAACGGAACGGGAATCCCAGCTGCCATGGCGGGACTCTGGACCCCCGGGGCCCCCCCCAGCAGCGGGATCTGATATCCGCTCGGCATGTTGATGCTCCTGTCCAGGAAAAAGTTTCCAAATCCGACCTGCGACGCGGGCATCCTTCCGTGCGTCCCGACAACTTCCAGGAGTGGCAAACCCCCCAACCGCCGGGGTCTGTTTATATACACCCAGCTGCTCGCACATGTGTGTGCGCGCGCGCGGGTGGGGGCCGCCTGCTCGGGTGGGATGGGTGGGGGTTAACACTGCCATTGACTGTCAGCTGCGTTCAAAAGACCTGCGGCTTTTCACGGGCAGCAAATCCCATCAAAGACGCTCCTCGCTGTTCCTTTTAGTGCTTCTCTTGGAAATGAGAGTTTCTCCTCCAACTCTGGGCTGAAAGCGGGACCTCTGGTTTCAATGTGGAGGCGAAACCGAAACCTGCGCTCCATCTGAGCGGATCTTAGGAAACCTTAGCGCAAATGCGCAAAATCCGACATGATCTGAGATCACAGACGTCTGTGTGGAATATACAAACACCCAAATGAAGTTAGAGCACTAAGCTGTTCACACGTGAATTGGGTTTCGTGCTTCTTTCTTTGATGTCGTTTTTATGTCACTTTTTGCGTCAAAACCTGCAGAGAAGTCTGGAAAAATTGGGCCGAACATCAGATCCAATCCTCCCACTCTGACGTACACTGTCACGCCTGATATTCACGCAGATTTCCAGCTATGAAAATGAATGTAAACACAGCAAAGTCACAAAAAGTCTCACTTTTACGCGTGCGTAAAACTGGACTTTTACGCACGCGTAAAAGTCCCCTTCAAAGCGGCGCTGATTCTCCATTTCCTGTTGGTATTTTTAAGATTAACGCATTTGAAGGCCGCAACGATTAAAGCGCAATTCCGACTGATCAAATGCCTCCAATTCACCGAGGTGCAGCGAAGCAGGTGTTGACTAATGTGTATGATAATTGCGAGATAACAGATGCGCGCGTCAGCGAGTCACAGATAAGGGAGGATTATTGTTGCGCGCTCTTCCCCCCTCGTGTCCTTCAGAGGAGGCCTGCTTCAGGTCTGATCAGCTGCAGAAAAACCAGTGAAGAACCTGTAGAGTCATGGTGGTGACTCATCACATTCCGGGGTCATTCCGTTCTAATTCGACATTCCTTTTTTTGTATTATTGTGTTTCTTTAATTAATAATCAAAAATATTATTTTTGAATATCAATTAAAAGTTTGAAAATTAAACTTGAGGATCTGCACAGATGCAGTTTTGTGTTTATTATTGTTGCCCAAAAAGCAGAAATGCCAGAAGAATCATCAGAATTTGCAAATTGTCATCAGAAATATTGAGTTTTTGTAAATTTTCACTTTAATTTTTGCTCCATTTTTCTGACAGGTTTGCAGGTCATGCAGCAAACTCAGAAGAAAAGCTCTAAATTAAACCTTTTCCAATAATATTTGGTGTCTTTTTGGCTTCAAAATGTAATGCAAGTGTTAATTTAAAACATAAACATGTTTTAAACTAAACTGTCCTCCAGCAGTTTTATTACTGTTTGACTTTAGTGTATTTAAATGAATTTTTTTGATTTTTTAAAGATTCAAATTTGAGAAATAAACATGAGGTTTGATACAGATTCCAGTAAAACAAAACTTTTAAGGGTGAAAGTTTTAGTTTTGTCCTGTTGCTTCAGTTAAATTTTTTGTCTTGTATTTATTTTTGTAGTTTTTTAGCATAAACTAATGAAACAAAGCAAAAAAAACTGTGTTTTTTAGCTGCTATCTTGAATGTATTTCAACATTATTTTTATTTACTATTTATACTGATATAAAAAATTATATTTTTGCAAGAAAATACGTTTTTTTAGTGACTATGTTTGTCTTAAAGGAAAAAAAATCTGTTTTAGTTTTATTCTGTTTTAGCAGGAATTTCAAGAAATGTCTGTTTCTATTTTTATGTACAATTTTTTTCAGTTTAACTGAAATTTATCCACCAGCATAAATAAATACATAAATAAAATTCAATGTACTTTATTTGCTTGTTTTTTTCTATAATCTTGAAGTTCTGACCTTCTCTGATGTTCACTTTTTCTCAGTTAACCTTCTTTAAGGATTATGACTCACATATATTCATGTTTTATTCTTTTTTTATGTTTTAATTTATTGTATTTTACATGAAAAAAGATGCAACTTTTTTGTTTTTGACATTCATTTTGAGATCCTTCATTTTACATTTAGTGGATAATACTTTAAAAAAAAATGAAAAATACACATTTATGAGTTGATGATAATAAAATTAAAGGTTTTCTTGATATTTTTTGTCTAATTCTTTAATTTTTTCTTCTCATCAGGTGACACTTACAAATCTTTGCTGACCTTTGACCTTTCATTGAAACGTTTGAAGGCCTCACATTGATTCTGTTTTTCCTTTTTAAGCCCAAATAAATTCTGGATTAATTAAAAGGATCGGGTTTTGTTGAGTCGGAGAAAAAAAAAAGCTAAAATCTGC
This sequence comes from Oryzias melastigma, assembly GCF_002922805.2. Taxonomy (NCBI): domain Eukaryota; kingdom Metazoa; phylum Chordata; class Actinopteri; order Beloniformes; family Adrianichthyidae; genus Oryzias; species Oryzias melastigma. Next base: position 20,324,578 of record NC_050518.1, on the reverse strand, counting down.
TGGTGAGTTTGGAGAGAAAGGAGGAATTCCCGTGGGTGGGGTCCAAGTAGCCCAGAGCAAATTTGTACAAGAGCAACAATGGGGCCGAACGGCGAGCTGAGGAGAAGGCGGCTTATGGTATCAGCGTCTCTGCACACAAACGGCTCAGGGGCTGCTGCTGCTTTGGAGTTTCCTTCATCCTCTTCCTCTTTTGGCGGCCCGGCCGCGGTGCAGGTGTGAGCCGGCGCTCTGACGGCCTTCTGCTGTTTGCTGTGAGGATGTCGCTCGTTTGCAGGGTAAGGGGGGAGGAAGAGTCACCAAATGGAGGAGGATGACCAAATAGATAACAACTGCAACATTTTCATCCATATTAGTGGATAAACAGAAAGATTTTAGTGCAGAAACTCAGCTTTGATGAGCGAGTTGGGACGATGTTGGAAGGCGTGACCTCAATTACAGGCCGTCCTCTTTACCTGCAACACAACAAAAGGCCTTAAACGTGTCATTAGAGCGGATCATAGTGGAGGAGGCGAAAGCTCAGGGGGAATCCACACAACTCTTCACACCTTCCGCTTGTTCGTTTACTTTTGCTGTATTTCATTCAGGAAAATTAAAGTTCGGAAGTCTGCGACAAATTCAGGAAAAGTCCTAAACTGAATTTTCCTGGAACACAAATGGGAGAGCAAAGTGTGAATCTTATCAAGCTCTTCCGCCTATCCCCTATTTACCCGCCCCCCCTGCTGCCGCCTCAGGCCCCCCCTTCCACTCTTTTGTCCTTTGTCATTAACTCTTATCAGAGCCACTCTGTCACTCTTTCTAAAATAGTAGCGGCGCTCCAACTACTTGCAAATGTAATTCTGTCTTTTGTGGCGCTCCCTCCTGGGTGATTGACGGCTCTCCGCTGTGTGACTGACAGCCGGCGCTGGTGAGAGAGTGACAGCTGTTGCTGCCCCCTCTCCCCCCTCCTGGGGTCTGGGGTGGGGGGCTTGGTTGGTGGAGTCCAAAGCCTGTCAGGGGCTTTCCTCGCCACCTCTCAGGTGATCTTAACACCTATCGACGACGGTGAAACACAAAATTCTTAACAGACTGTAATTTTTCAGCCATTAACATGATCAACGTCATTGCTGCAGATTCTAAAGGACAGTGAATCATAGGACATAAACACTGGAGCTCCGGTGTTAAAGGGTAATTAAAGTACAAAATGTGCACCACCGTTATTGCTTCTGTTATTGTTTTAACCACATTTATTAACCAGAAAAAGCCCCAAAACACAAAAAAATTGCATTAAAAATCTTAGCACCTCAAACTTAAGGTATAGATGGTTTTTCTGTGGTTGACAGACCTGGATAACATCAGTAAAACTTCTACTAACCAGTCTTAAAAATATAAATGTTCTTTGTGAAAGTCATTAATTAGATAACATGAAGGAGAGCAAACCTGTTGTTACAGCAACTGTTTCCTGATGACTGAAGGCAACTTCTTGTCACCTAATTGTTCAAATGCGGCACAGAGATTAACACAAATGAAAAAAAAGGTCAAAAGAAAATATCAGGTCTACTAACAGAAACAGAATCTGGAAAAAAAATTAGTTTTTCTGTGGCGCTTCCAACAAAACCCAATCATCAAAATTGATTAATGTATATATAAATTATATATAAATATATATATAATATTTTTACATATATAATTTATATATATATAAATTATATATGTACAAATATTATATATATATAAATTATATATATAATATTTATACATATATAATTTATATATAT
>NC_050518.1:20296404-20322635 GCF_002922805.2 Oryzias melastigma | reverse complement strand
TTTGTATATACCAAGTACCAAAAACTATGTATGTATGTATACACACACACACACACACACATATATATATATATATATATAAACATTAAATGCTTTGTATACCGGTATACAAAGTACTAAAAATATATATACAGTATGTGTATATATATATATCTACATTAAATGCTCTGCAGTAACTAAAACTAAGCTATATATATATAGGTACTTGTACTTTGTATATACAAAGCATTTAATGTTGTTTGACAGAAGATTGCAGGCGGCAAAGAATAATACAGACGCTTTCTTTTTTTCGTAATGACCAACTACAACATTAGCTCCGCCCTGTGTAGTTCAATATTTCGCTGGACCTACAACCAGTGGGAGTCCAAAAATGATATGTTTCGTTCCGACTTAATGGATCCTTTTTATAAGTTAAACGCTCAAAATACCGCACTGGACTGTACCGGACCACTCAGTGGAAATGAGGCAATATGCAGTCAATGGCGGTCACCAACCAGTCTACTGGTTCTCAGCATCTGGCTCTAGTAGCTTATTCTTATATGAATCAAATTTGTGTTTGCTCGTCAAACTCTCCAGATTTCCAGTTCCTCTATAACAGTTGATACTTAACGAAATGAGACTAAATGTTTGTAGGTTCCACTTTACCAATTCCCACTCTGGAAGTTTTTGTCATTTCTAATCTGGGAAATCAATTTGTAACTATTTTTTTTAACCCGTAACTTTATTTAACTGTTTCCACTGCTCCAAACCTTGACAGTGGCAGCCATTTAGACCCAATTCACTTTCATGTAACTTTACGAAGCCTTAATCCGATTGACAGATTATTGTGAGGTTACAGTGCAACAACCCCTCAAAGCTTTAGCGCTTGATGAGCAGAGAAGAAGGGAGGAAGGGGTGCAGACGACAAATGGTACGGTCTGTCCGTTGCTGCTTCAGGTTCAGTTTTACTTTCTAGAAATGAAAGAAGTCATAAAAAGTCACATTTGAATGATTTTAAAGTAGATTGGATGGCTGAGCTGTACCAGGTTACACATTTACGTTTTGATAAAGATCTCCGAGTACATAAACATGTGTAGCTTTTTAACGGCAGTGCCGTTAAAAAAACACTCTTCACAGACTGCTGCTAATCGATGCAAATGAGGGGGAGTTGAAGTGATGCCCTTCCTCCTTAACCGCACGGTTTAAAACCCAATCTGTCCTGGCTGATCTCCACATCAGTTGCAAGGACATTTGCATGTGCCTCCTTTTTAAAAGTAACATTTAGTTTTTGGCGCAGAAGAGTGACTGAAGTGCCAACCCAAAGAAAAAGAGAAGCTCCAGTTCATCTAAGGTTTAGTAAGAGAAAAGTTGGTGCCCCATTCTACGCATTAGTGGGCCACATTTTTAAGACTCAAAACAATACTGTTTACTTTTTACATAAAATATTCAATAAAAATTATAGATACCTGTAATTTTGATTGATGACTTTTTTCCGCAGCATACATATTATTTGTTATCCTAACACAAAAAAAGCATCAAAAACTGGCCAGGAAACAATTTTAAAGAGCAAGCTAAAATATACAAAAGCGGGATGCTAACTTTAGCTGCGTCTGACGTTTAAAGTGTGATGGATAAATAAAACAAAACAAAATGACATAATCGTCGTAAAACTGCTATTTTGTAAATATAATCATAAACATGAATCCACCGTGTCTTTAACTTTATCATGAGAGTATGTGAAACATCCGAGAGTCAGTGCTAGCATATTAGCAAGAGCAGCATCGTACGTGGAAACACTGTGGAGGAAGACTCCTGGTTTCGTCTAAACAGCAGCTGTATTTTCCTTTGAAGTAAGGCTCTGCTTTGGCTTCCTCACTGTCTCATTTCTCCCCACAAAAACTTTCCAAATACTTTATTTTTGCTTGATTTTTTTTCTTTTAGCTACTAGCCTAGCGGTCCGAGCAGCTGCTTTATGCTACCTGGTGCGGCAAGAAAAAGCGTGTGTAGTGAATAGATTTCGAAAATAAAATATCCTTCAGAATCAGAAAAAAAGAGGAAATAATTGAAGTTTAGTGTATGTATTGTTACTTCAAAGTTATCGATACAACCACTACTATTTATCAAGCAAACGGTTGCATGTGTTTTGCTAAGCTCACACTGCCCTCGACGAAGCACGTTGAGACAGCACTTCCAATGAAGTCTATGCATTTCGGGCTTCTGTGTTTAAAACTCTTGCATTCAAGCATAGCTAGTTTCTAGTTTTCAGGCTCTACGTACAAACGTGTGTCCATTGAATAGGGCTGAATACCGCCAATAATTTCCAGATTTGATTCGATTCATCAAAGCCTGAATTTAATCAATTCTGATTTTTTTCGATCCACTCAAATCAGTTAAATTCAATTTAACACATTTGTTTTGAAATGTATTAATAATCTATATATGTTTTGAAGATATTTATATTGATCTGATACAGACTGTAAAATATATTAGTGAAATAATGACATTGTTAATAGCATTCAGCGTTACATGGATTCTCAAATTCTTCTGCTTCTCCTGGACGGCGTTTCAGTTTGGCCACTAGGTGGCGATCTCGCTGTAACCTTACACCTTATTCAAGAAGAAGAAGAAAGTATGAACAAAAACTGTGATTCAGACCATAAATAGTTACTTTAAAAATATTTTCTTGAAAGAGTTTAAAAAATTCCTGAGTTTAAAGATGTTCATTTAATCAGCAATGTATGTTTACGTTGGCCAAGCGTTAGCCGCCCTACAGGAAAACCCATTAAATATTAGCATCAAGCTAGCAGACTTTAGCTTCATGTGCTAGATCGATCTCTACTTTTATGGATTGATTATTGATCTATTAATCGATTCATTAATTTTATCAATAAGTCCTACTACTGAACGCACATTGAAAGTTAAACCAGGTTAAACTTTGACCAGTTGGTAACTGGGATTTGGTAGTGATGCATAGATGGCGTCCTTTTTAATTTACCAATCGTCTGAAAATTGATTATAAAGGAAAAATTATGAACTGTAGTTTGTGCCCAGATGGAATTCTGACACCAAGTCTTTCATTTATGGGAATAGAGATTCCCATCACGAGATTTGCACCATTTCCGACATTTGGCACCAAGATTCTTCCAACTGTAGGTGTTTACTAACGTGTGTTAGTAAACGTAGCAAAAAAAAAAAAAAAATCCCTTCCCTGCTTGTCCTGTGTGAACATCATGGGCGTTCAAGAACCAGCACCTAGCGCGTTCTTGAACGCTCACACACTTATGCCTCCTCCGAAGCCTCCCGGAGGGCAGCTAACGAGGTTATTGGGCATCTGTGAGGTGACATCTACATTTTGGGGCCTGTTTTGTGAGACAAAAGTCAGAGGGAAGGACGTGGGCGCTCCTGTGTTTTCCAGCTCCGGAGCACAAAGCCAGGCGGCCGGCGGTGGGAGGCAGCGCTCTCATGGAAATGAGCAACCGAACCAACAATGTGGCGCCTAATCTCCTCAGAGAGAGGAATCAGTTACACAGCAGTATGCACCCCTCCATGCTTTTCATTAGAGGCGGTGTGCTATTGAAACACCACCTCCACCCCTCATCCCGCACACACACAACCCTCACGTGTAGCCACAGGCCTTACACCCACCAGCTACAAGGTAGCCCCCCAACAACAGAAGGGGTTGAAATAAGTGGGGCAGGGGGGGGATACAAGGCCTCAAAGCACCAGATTAGAGTTAATGTGCCCTCCCTGGGTTCTAATCTCTTCAGAGGGGGGACTTTGTTTGAGGGGCTGGAGGGCAGTAAGATAAGTATCTATTACAGAAACTCCCTCTTATCCCGCCAACATCCCGCTTCAAAAATGAAGCACAAAAACACTCGCCTCTGTTCCCCTCTGTGTCATCCAATCCCCCCCTCACAAGGAACCAAGTGCTGCCCCCTTTTCAGCTAAGCAGGAATTATGCTGTAAAGCTGTATAGGGAGCCGGCAGGGCCCATATTTACTCCATCTGTGGCTCACAAAGTCAGGTGGTTAAAGTCAGATCAAAGGCGGCTTAAAAAACTCAACTTTATTGTGTGGAGAAGAAGAAAAGAAGCATCGGAGGAACCAAAATCATTCCTGTTGTTTGTGGTGAGGAGAATGTGGAAAAAAAGCACCAGAATATTTACGCTTTAATACAAAAGTAGGTTTAATTTCAAAATATCTTCATCGTATAAATACTGTGCAAATATGACATGTATGCAATTTAAGTTAAACAGCTGATTCTAAACACTGCAATAAATGAAATCATCATATTAAAAACAAGATTTTTGAGCTGGAAGAATTTTTGTTCTTTTGGTCCACCAATGAAATTGTGAGTAAAATAATAATTAAAAAAAAAGCAAACTTCACAAAACAAGTAGCTTTTTTCTAGGTAAAGGCAAAGTTGTGAATTTAAGTTTTTTTAAATAACCCAAAAAAAGAAAAAAAGCAGATAAATAATGGCAATGAGATCCTTTTTCCTTTGTTGCACAAATAATAGATATGCTTTTTTCCACTTTCTTCGTTTTCTTTCATTTGCAGTGTAATTTTAATGACAAAATACCATATTTTCCGCACTATAGAGCACACTTAAAAGCCTTTTTTTAAATGAGAGTTTTTATGGATTATTATGGATTAATTCTGGTTACTGTTTACCGGTGTTTAAGCATTGCTGAGAAAAGGCGCTCTGTCAAAATGTCAATCCATTTTTTTACAAGTTGCAAACAAGGTCTGTTTATTGTAAATAAGCTAATGTGGCTAAAGTGTAGCAGAGTCAGACTGTTTTTTTGTGTTACTAACAAGATTGAGAGTTAGCGTGGTCAGTAATGTTTGTTTAGCGGTATCATTCTTCTGGTTTGTTTTGTAAATACGCTAGTGATGCTAACACGTAGCGTGTCGGACTATGTTTTTCACACGTTACTGATAAAGTTTTGAAGCTGTATCAGTCTGTATTTTGCGAATACGCTAACATGGCTAACATGTAGCGGTATCAGACTGTTTTTTTTTTCCTTGTTGCTAGCAAGGTTGGGAGTTAGCGTAGTCACAGTGACGTTTGCTGTAACGGTAACACTCTTTTTTTACGTGTTCCAAACAAGGTTGGGTTTTTTAGTAAATAAGCTAACGCGGCTAACATGTAGCGGTGACGGACTATGTTTTTTTTCTTGTTATTAACAAGGTTGGGAGTTAGCATGACAGCAATGTTTGTTTTAGCGGCATACGTTTTTTACAAGTTGCAAACAAAGTTAGCAGTAACCCTGGCAACCTGTAGCTGTGTCAGTCTGTTTTACATGTTACTAATAAGATTAAAGTTAGCGTAGTCACAGTAACGTTTGTTTTAGATGTATCAGTTTGTTTTGCGTCTAACATTTAGCAGTGTCAGACTTATTTAGATGTTACTAACAAGATTGGGAGTTAGAGTGGTCACAGTAATGTTTGTTTTGGCGGCATCAGTTTTTTTTGCCAACAAAGTTGAGTTACTGTGAGTATGCTAACACGGCTAACTTGTAACGTTCTTTGTTTGTGTTAATTTTTTTACATGTTAATAACAGGGTTGGGAGTTAGCTAGCTACAGTCATGTTAATTTTAGCTGTGTCACTCTTTTATTTTTGTGGGAGTTACAGATATTGTGAATAAGCTAACACGGCTAACATGGATCATTGCTAGCTTGACAAAGTCTGACTCGTTTTTCTCGCTTTATGTGCCTTATAATTCGGTGCGCCTTATAGTACATAAAATACAGTTTGTTAGCTTTAATTTACAACGTAAACCGTACTTCTTCATTTGACCTCATAAAGTTACAGGCACTAAAATAAAAGTAGAATTTTTATTTCTGCTGATTTTTTTTTCTTTTTATCATCTTAAAACAAGTTATAAATATGAAAAAAGAAAGTTTCTAATAAAGCTAAATGTTTTAGAAATTTGATCAAACTGGTGGGGACAAAAGCTGTTTTTTTTTTTTTTTTTGGTTGTCCCCCTTTTATTGAAATGGAAGATCTGCCCTCCTCAGTAACGTCTGTACGGACACATAAATGATCAAGGATTCAAAACAAATCTTTAAATTAAATAATATTTCATGGAAAACAAGTATTTATATTTAACCTACTGAAAAGGAAATCAGGTCGCCTCTGTGTACGAAATGTTAAGTGTTTTTCATACTTTACTTTAACCCCAAAGCTGCCAGGAAATGTATTTTCAAATCAAATCAAATCAAACTTTATTTATAAAAGCGCCTTTCATACTTAAAAGCAACACAAAGCGCATTTTAGTCAAGTTTCTGCTGTAAAAAGCTCATTTAAAATAATGAGCAGACTTACTAGAGCTTACTGCAAATTCAGTAATATCCTGAAAGATTTCTTGTAGTTTTATTTTAAATGATAAAGTTAGCAATTTTATAGGGGTGTAAGGATTAATCGATTAATTAATGAATCGATTTCTATTCCAGATTGATCTTGACCTTTGTCATTAAAACATTGATTAATTGTGAGATATTTTTTGGTTTTTGCTCTAACTTAGAAACCATTTCAGGTTTAGAGTTGATGCAAACTTCAAGTATTTCATGTCCAAGTTGAAAATGTGGCTTAAATTAGCATAAAGAAGGAGAAATTCAGACTTCTAGAGCTTGTAATATCTGGTAACATTCATTCAAACTTTTAAGGCTTCAAAAACTCACGCTTTATAAAAATGTTTATACAACAGGCACGAGTCTGTACAGGTTATCAAACAGGCGTCTGACGCATTACGTCGTCACACCGTGACAAGGAACCGTGGAACCGAGTCGTCAGCGGGAGAACTTCCTGGGTCTCAACGCGGGAACGATGAGCTGATGCGGCGCCGTCCGCTCCTCCTCGATGGGAGCCAGCTCCTCCGCGGAGCCCCACTTCTTCTTGGAGTGGAACAAGGACACCAACTTCCTGTTTTTGTTCCGCTCGCGCACCTGGGTTACGTGGAACTCTGCAACCGCACAAAGCAAAACTTTATCGACAAAGACAGTTTGCTACCTGATGGCTTCACCACGAGCTAAAAGGAATAAAAAAGTAGAAACCGAGACTCAATTCCAAACGTAAGTAAAGTCCACCTCCTCCAAAATGTCTTTTTGAGTTTTAGTTTTTTGATAATTGAAGCAAACGTCAAGATTTTAAGCTAATAGCTGCTACTGCTACATGCTACCAAAGTGTATTAAATGTTACTAAGCTAGCTTTAATTTTTGCAGCCTCAACAAATTTCTATTTTTAGATTTGACTTATTGAATTTTATTTTAATCCAAATATTTTTTATTAAAGTTAAATAAGTGGTTTTTAAACATTTCTTTTAGATGTGATTTTCTTTCCTTTAGTTATGTATTTTATAAATTCTAGTTTTCTTATCTTTGATCTTGATTTTTTTAAATATTCTGTTTGATTTTATTACCATTATATGTTAGATTTTATGTGTTTATATCATAATGTGTTTATTTGATGTTTTAAATTAATGTATTTAAGAAAAACTCACCTATAAATAAATAATTAATGAAACTTCTACGAAATGATGTTAAAAAAGAATAAAATGAAATGTATTTAGTGAAATATGAAATAAGTCTTTAGAGCTGAAGTACTCACGCAGCTCTCGGTCTTCTCCTGGACCTTCTGGGTCTTTCATGTTAAGGTAATGACAGGCTAGATGTCCACTGTAGTCCCGCAAATTCTCTTTTGCTCCTGTAAGAATTAAAAAACAAATCTGAAAGCTGCCCAAGAATGACAATGAAAACCTACTATCTAATAAACACAAATTTAAAAGTTATGCTTTTCCTGTGACCTTTAAGGCCGGTTCATTGAATCAATCGTACCCACAATCCCACATACTAATGTTGGCTTCTTCTGACAAGTGATTCTCCGCTACTTCTAAGTGGCGTTTATACTTCTCAAGTGACGCGATCGTCTTTTGCGTTTATTTTTAACATTAACAATATCCTGTTTGTACATTTACGCACAGGTGAACGATGAGGCAGAGGAGAAGGTGGTGTGTTCCTCTACTAAACAGAAGCAGGGAATACAAAAGCAAAACAATTATTTAAAAAAGCAGGAATTGCATTCTCTAGTCCTGCAGGATATGAGATATAACATTTCTTTCCAGCTCAAGTTAAATGATGATATTTGCACACGCTTGCACTACAGTGTAATATTCTAGTTGCTGGTGACGTCATCAGCAGGAGTCACATTCTGCAGCGACTGGGAGGATTTTGCCCCAATGGTCATGTGACCACTCTGAAGCAAGCAATTATAAATCACTGTGAAGTATAAATCAGCCCTCAAAGTAAAAACAGAATCCTATTTTACCATAAGACTGTATGAGCAGATCCAGAATGTGCTGATGACCGTGTAACGCTGCGATGTGGAGAGGTGTGTAACCCTGTAGAGAAAACAAGATTCAGGATGAAAATGCAGAGAGAGGATCCATCCAGTCATCATTGATAGATACATCGATCAATCTATCTATCCATCCAACCATTCATCATTGATATACTGTACATCCATCGATCCATCCTTCCATCCATCCATCATTGATTGACTAATCCATTATTTATTGATTGATCTATCTATCCTTCTATCCATTATTGATTCATTGATCTACCCATCCACCCATTATTGACTGATCCATCCGATCATCCATCCATCCATCCATCCATCCATCCGCTATTGATTAATCCATCCATTCATCATTGATAAATACATTGATCGATCTATCCATCCTTCCATCCATCCATCATTGATTGATTGATCTATCTATCCTTCCATCCACTATTGATTGATCCATCCATTCATCCATCTATCTATCCATCCATCCATCCATCTATCCATCCATTCATCCATCCACTACTGATTGATCCATCCATTCATCCATCCATCTATCTATCCATCCATCCATCCATCTATCCATCCATCCATCCATCTATCCATCCATCCATCCATTATTGATTGACCCATCCATCCGTTACTCTATTCATCCATAAATCCACCCATTCATCTTTCCATCTATCCATCCATCCATTAATCCATCCATCTATCCATCCTTGCATCCATCCATCTATCATTGCATCTATACTTCTATGCAGCCATCATTCCATCTTCACACCCATCTATTCATCCAATAATTCATTCATGCATCTATCCAGCCATCTATTTATTTATTCATCATCCAACCATCCACCATTAATCCATCCATCCATTCATCCATCCATCAGTCTCTCCATTAATCAATCCTTCTATCCATCCATCCATCAATCATTTCATCCATCCATCAATCTGTCTTCCCATCCTGCCATCTATCACCCATCCATCAATGAATGATGGATGGATGGGTTTCATCCACCCATCTATCTATCTATCTATCTATCTATCTATCTATCTATCTATCTATCTATCTATCTATCTATCTATCTATCTATCTATCTATCTATCCATCAATCCTTTACATCATTCCATGTGTTTTAAACCTATTCAGGGTAATGAGGTTGCTGGAGCCTATCCTAACTACCTTCGGGAAAAGGTGGGCTACAGTTTGCCAGTGCGTTGCAGACCCACACGACCAGACACCCTCACAATCAATTTAACAATTAAAAATCCTGTTTCCACACAAAACAGGAAAGAATTGTGGAAAACAAAAGTAATTTTCAGAAAAACAAAATGACCAGAAAAGGTCAGAACTCTTGGACATCGGTGATTGATGACAACATTCAACTGAAATGTATTAGTCATGAAGTGATACTGGAGATGCTGCGTATGTCAAAATCTAAACATCATCAGTGATGTCCCAGAGTACCAATCTTTTGAGGTTTTTATTGAGATTCATTCTTAACATTTCATTTTGATTCTTTGAAAATTACTTCAGTTTTCATTAAAAAAAATCATCTTTATTCTTATTCATTCTTTTAGAATTGAGTTTTAGTTTCTGAAATTTTCTTATGATTTCCAAAATGTGTGGGTTTCTTTAAATTGTGATTTTTAATTGGTTTGATTTAAGTGATTTGTTGGTGTGATTTGCACCTCAGGGCCACCGTACTGCAGTAACCCAAATTTAAGCTCATTACACTTTAAAAGGAAACTCTTCAATTTGTTAAAATATTTAGAATAATAGAATCTATTGGAATAATTTAGGTTAAAAGTGTAAAATCTTGCAGAACTTGACATTTCGTTTGGTGTAAATGTGTTTGAACTTTTGTGTAGATTCCTGGCGTGTGCTGGACTATTAGAAGGGTTCAGTACCTACCCCCTTAAATTTCCCAGGTCCAAACCCAGCCAGTCGAAACACAGTGAAAAAAAAATACATACAAATTAGCAGAGGTTATGGAAACACCAGATAATGACAAAAACATAATTGGTGGTAATTGGGTGAAAATTGCGTGGCTGTGAACTGGTGCATGCTGGCACATAGATGCTGTGTTTTGGCCACAATTAACATGACATGACGTGATTTATTAGCAGAGGAGCCCCGCGGCCTCACTGGAGGCGCTGCCGCGTTGCAATTTGCACAGCTGGATCTTCACAGAGATCCTTCAGGAGCGTCACGGCGGCCGTCGCGGCCGAGCATGCCCACCACGGCGCCAAAACAGCTACTCACGTGCTGCGAGAGAAAAGAAAACAGGAAAATCAACCATGAATGATCTGACACTACAAGCTTTAAAGTTTTAATTTGTCTTTTGATGAAGACTGCAAGCTTCTAAAACCTGTGTGAACGTTTTGTAAAAGTTCATTATTTCATTAACATAGAAAAAAAATGTTTTTTTTTCTGTTCAGGAAATAAAAGTCTGCACCAGTTAGATTCAATAACGACAATAAAACTTTATTTAAAGTCTAACTTTTGTACTGAATATGAAACAAGGCTTTGTTTTTATTTAGGAAAAAGTCAAATGAATTACTTAAAAAAATATACTAATGGTGTATAAAAGTATTATCAATCACATCATAATTCAACATGTTTTTTTTCGCACTATAGGATGAATTGCATAAAAGGCACACCGTCAACAACAAATGCTACTGTGGCTATGCTAACTCACATCCCTGTTAGTAGCATGCTTACAGAAGCAAAGCCAGGCTCTGCTACATGTTAGCTGCAATAGCATCCGACCTGGTTTGAAACACGTAAAAAATAGACTGATACCGCTAAAAAATGTTGACTACGCTAACTCAAAACATTCTTAGTAACATGTAAAAAAAAAGATAGTCCGACATGCCACAGGTTAGCTTTGCTAGCATGTTCACAATAACCCCCAAACCTTGTTAGCTACACGTATAAAACTGACTGATATACTGCTAAAGCAGATACTACTCTGACTGTGCTAACTCCCAACCTTGTTAGTGAGACGTAAAGAAAAAGAATTACTGTCCAACGCTGCTACTTGTTAGCTTCATTAGCGTATTAGCAATAAAGCCCAACCTTGTTTGTGACTCATAAAAAAACAAATGATACATTGCTGTATGCTAACTCCTAACTTGTTAGCCGCAAGCAAAAGAAAAAGAAAAACACAGTCTAGCATCATAACTTTAGCCACGTTAGCATATTCAACCTTACTTGCAATATGTAAAAAACTGACAGAAACAAACATTTATGAGATTACGCTAATTTCCAAACTTGTTAGTGACATGCTAAAAAAAGTCTGATTTTGCTACACATAAGCTAAGTATTTACAATAGCACCCAACTTGATTTGCAACACGTAAAAAATAGACTGATACTGCTAAAAAAAGATGTTACTCTGACTATGCTACCTCACAACCTTCTTAGTAACATGTAAAAAAAATGATAGCCCAACATGCTACACGTTAGCCATGTTAGCTCAACGTTAGCCCAATGCTGCTACACGTTAGCTACAATAACACTTAACCTGGTTTCCAAACACATTATAAACAAACTGATACCCCTAAAGCTAACATCACTGTCACTATACTCCAACCTTGTTAGCAACAAGCAAAAGAAAAAGAAAAACAGTTCGCTACCAGAACACTATAGCTGCATTAGCATATTCAGCCTTGTTAGTACCATAAAATAACTCATCTGACACCGCTACAAGTTAGCTATTAGCGTATTTACAATCCCACCCAATCTTGCTTGCAACTCAAAAAAATAGACATTTTGACAAAGCGCTGTGTAGATCTCTAAATTACTTTAGCATCAATAAACAAAACCAGAATTCATTCAGATATTACGCGCTCCAGATAATAGAGCTCACTGCTAGTTTTTAAAAAATAATTAAGGCTTTTAAGTGCACCTTATAATGTGGAAAATTCAATTTAATGAGATCAGTTTCATCCACATGCAAGGTCACATGGGTTGCTGGAGCCTATCCTAACTGATGTAAGTATGTTAACTGAGAGATACAATATAGTTTGAACTGTTTAAAATATGTAAAATCAATTAATAAGATCATGATTTTTTTATGTTCATACCCAAGAGGAGCTTAAAAGATTCCATTCTGTTATTTAATTATGAATGTTTTGGACTGATTAACTGAATTAATTGGTCCAAAATTCTGCATCTTTCAATTTTAAAGCTTGAATATGTCTCCTTCATGTGTGGCGTGAAGCGGATGTATCACCTCCTCAAAATCAGAACGTGAAGAGAAAACTCACTGATTTCAAGTTGACATCGGCGCCGGCGTCAGCCACCAAAGTCACCATGTCCTCGTTGCCGTGCTTGGCTGCCCAGTGCAGAGCAGTCTGTTAGCAATAAGGGGAGAAGGTGTTGGTACTAAAACAATCCCAAACTCCTACAGGTTGTTTGAGTGGTGGAGGGATGGGAAGAAGGAGGGACGGTTTCCTGCCATCTAACACAGCCTAATTACAAAACAACACCGCTCTGTGGAGGTGGGGGGGTGGAGGGGGGAGGCTCAACCGCCTGTCGAGCGCAAAAGATTGATGATGTTAGTGTGACCTGCAGAGGGGAGACCCACCCAGACACCAGCGCTACACTTTCAGCTCCTGTCAGGGAGGGCAGCAGCGGCCCCATCGCCAAACATCCACGAGGAGACACCAGCAAACCACCGCCACCTGTCCCGCCCCAGCCAGCTGTGATCTCCACTACGCCTTCAGCAGCTTCATTGTAGGAACAGGTGAAATGTGTGGATGTAACCACATCTGTGCCCTCGCGTGACCCCGAACACAGCAGATCATTTCTGGATTACACTTGATGATGGTTGAATCAAAAATCTACGAGCTCCAGGTTTACTGAACATGCTGCTGAGAAACGATGACATCACAAATACTTACAGGGTGAACTCGTCACACTTGTTATGTCAGCACTAAATAAAAATAAATAAACAGTTTTGAATTCATCTTTATCTAGAAATTGTCATTTCTATTCATGCTATCAATCATTCTTCCTCTGTAAATGAATGTATTGGGATCAAAACACACCTTAGGTCGCAAGCCGAACAGGATAAACATTTATTGGACCCATTAAGACTACATTTTTAAAACTTTAAAAACGTAACTTTTTAACATTTTTACTAAGAATAAAAACATGGAATATTATTTAAAAAACATAAACTGAAACCTTAAATAATTTTCAATATTTCACTCTTAGACGGTGCCCTAAAGAGACATCAAAGTAAAAAAAAAAAAACTGAAGTTAAATTTTTTTTTTCCTTAAAATTGAAGTAAAAAAATGTTTTCTCTGGCTATTAAATGCTGCGCAACAGATAAAAATTGAAAAAAAAAATACTTTTATTAAAAATTAAAATAAACTCTTTTTTAAATTAAGGTTAACTACTAATTCAGTTAGATTTCTATGTTTCAAAGTTTTAAGTTAATTTGTTTTTCTAAAAATTATTACTTTTTAATTGTTTCTATTTCTTTATTTAATTTTTGCTAAAGTTATTTTTTCTAAAAACGTAAATATTTTTTTCCTTAAAAAGCTTTTTTTTTTTTTTATTGAAGTATTTTTATTTAATTTTTTTTATTTAACTTACTTTTTTCTGGTTACCAATTGTTACTTACCAGATAGAAACTGGTGCACTACAATTAGTAACCAGACTAATGTTTTAACCTCAATTTTTAGAAAACCCCTTCTTTTTTTTTAACTTCTAATTTTTTCTTTTTTGTTACTTTAACGTCCCTTTATTAGCTCAGTAGGTTTTATAGAAGGAAAAAAAAATCAAGAAATTATTTACACCCCTCTGTGTTAGGGTTATGATGTTGCTGGAGCCTATCCTTGCTACTGAGGCAAAGATCCTGAGCTGGTCTCCCGTCTGTTGCTCAGTTTTTTAAATTTAGAATCACAATCAATCTCTGAAGCGTGTTTTGGACTGTGTGACACACACGTGCACAGGGAGAACGTGCACACTCCACACTGAGATGAATCAGTCGGAATTTGAACCAGGATCTCATGGCTAGATTCATTTTTGACATCTGATTTTTTTTTTTCTTTTTGGATGCTTGATGATGGTTAAATCTTCAGCTTTTGTGACAAAATTAATCAATTATTTTTAAAAAAGAAGCCCTGTTTGTCATGAACGACTACAGGGATATAAAATTGGTCCATTTTGTGGTAAAAGTTTGCATTAGATATAACAGTTATTTCTGGATTTTGGCTGATTATTATTGTCTGACGGATCAGGACTTCAAAACGACTTCCCAGAATCCATCTGCCATGTTGGTCAAACTTGGCTAATTTAACTGCTCAGTGTTGGCATTCGTTCAATTCTTCAACCGTTTTATGGAATTTATGTTATTCTGTAATTATTTTACATTGGAAATGTGTTGAATATCTGTGGAATCGAAGAAGCTTTTCTCCATGTCAGGATCCGTTGATTCACGCACAAGTTCCAGTCCGTCAAAGACGCTGACATCTCCAGTGTTAAAGGGTTAATCTTACTGTTGCTACCTGAACAAACTTCCATTTTCTTACAGAGATCGTGATGGAAACAGAGACAATTCTACCCCGGCCAGCGAGGAAGTGACATGCATCTACGTCTGGCACGTCAGGGAGACAGCTCGTGATGGATGGTGTCTGGCTGGAGCATCTCCTCCTCTTCGGTCCTTCCCTCCGTCACATCTGAAGACGGGCTGGACAAAGACTGCCTGACAGGCGACTCGGGCGGCCTCTCAGCAGGCAGGAGTGATGGACGAGGCTGAACAGGATGCAGCTTCTCTTGTTTCTGGTCTCACCCCCCCTCAATCCCTACCCTCCACCTGTCCGAGTCCTCATGGGGGATGACTCGTGCCCCACCAGGCGCCCCCCAGTGAGGGAAGTGATGTCTAAACAGAGCTGACCCTGACAGGAGGGACATAGCCTGGCCTGTCCTGCATGTTGGAGTGATGGGTGAATGATGTACTTACAAACTGCTCGGCGCAGGAAGTCGGTCGTAGCGGGGATGGAGAGCGCAGGAAACGAAGGAGGGGAAAAAAGAGAAGGAGGTTAGTGAGAGAGGTGATGGATTTGGGTGAAATCACCTGACAATACAGTGGTCCCTCACTATCTCAGGGCTCAAATTTCTGAGTTTTGACGAAATTTCTTCAGTGTAATTTAGCTTTTTTGACAAATTTACGTAAATCTTGGATCCCTGTCAAACCTTAGTTTTTAATTGTATAATACAGGATTTATTTTTAAAAGTTTAAAGTTTGAGAGTTTAAACAGAAAAGTGTAAAAATGTTAACATCTGTCAAAGAAAGTGCATAAGAGTATGCAGGGAAGGGTTTTACATCCATGAAAAGATGAAGACTATAACACCATGTTATCTCCACTTTGAGGCACACTTACAAACCTAAACTTTTAACTCCACTTCGCCTAATAATCTTAACGTATAGATTCATTCTGGTTGTGTTTACTGATGTCAGAGCAAGCTTGAGAGGTTTTTTAAGAGTTACAAACAAAGTTGGGCGTTAGCATAAACACGCTAACGTGTTTAGCGATGTTGGACTGTGTTTTTTTTACGGTACTAACAAGGTTGGGAGTTAGAGGTATAGTAAATACACAAACATGGCTAACGTTTACCAGTGTAAAACATTTTTTAAATGTATTAGCAAGGTTTGAAGTCAGCGTAATCACATTAGGCTAACAGTTTCAGTGTGTTTTTCTCCCTGTTACTAGCATGGTAGGAAGTTAGTGTGGTCACGGTAATGTTTATTTTAGCGATGTCATTCTGTTCTTTTTCCATGTTACTAGCTAGGTCAGAGCTTAGCTTAGTCACAGTAATATTTGTTTTAGCAGTATCACTTTTCACATGTTGCAAATAAGCTCGGGAGTTACAGGTATTGTAAATACGCTAACACGGCTAGCATATAGCAGTGACGGACAGTGTTCTTTTCACGTTCAAATAAAAATAAAGTTGGGAGTTAGCGTAGTCACAGTAGTTTTTTTATTTTTTTAGCTGTGTCAGTCCCTATATTTACACATTACTGACATGGTTGAAATTTACAGGGATTGTGAACACGCTAACGCAGCTAACATGTAGCAGTGTCGGATTGTGCTTATTTTATGTCTTACCAACAAGTTTTGGAGTTCGGGTAGTCACAGAAATGTTAATTTTAGTCTGTATTTTCATGTTGCTAGCATGGTTAGGGATTAGTGTAGTCACAGTAATGCTTGATTTAGCTGTATCAGTCTGTTTTTTACAAGTTGCAAATAAGGTTGGGAGTTACAGGTATTCAAAATACAGTAACATGATTAACGTACAGCAGTGTCGCATTCTGTTTTTTTTTTTTTTTTTTACGTGTAACTAGCATGGTTGGGAGTTAGCGTAGTCACCATAACATTTGTTTTAGCAGTATCAGTCTTTATTTGTACTTGTTACTAGCAAGCTTAGCAGTTACAGGTATTGCGAATACGCTAACCCAGCTAACGGTTAGCAGTGTCGGACTTTGTTTATTTTACGTGTTACCAACACAGTTTGGAGCTAGCATAGTCACAGTAACATTTGTTTTAGCGCTATCAGTCTGTTATTTTCATATGTTACCAACAAGGTTAGAAGTTACAGGCATTGTGAATATGCTAGGCGGCTAACATGTAGCGTACTACGAACGAGTTCTAGAGTTACTGTGAACACAGTTAATAAAATTTGACTGACTGACTATCGCTGACTCTAGTCTCACTTCAAGTGCCCCATAGTTCGTTGCTCCTTATCTATGACATAAGTTTGACGAAAAGATAATGAATTAGAGATGCACCTTTTAATCTTATAGTGCTGAAGATATGGAACTTTGTGGTTTTCATATATTCCAGGTTATTTTTAGAACATAACCCGGACCAACAAGGGACCGCTGTATTAGAACTTTAAACCTTTGGTGAGCACAGGAAGTACTCGAATGCTGCTAGGATGATGGGTAATCCCTTCAGTCCAGGTCAAACACCAGATTTAAAGCTACTCAGTCATGTGGTACGCTAGGATAAACTTCTGCAAAATCAAGGGATGTGTATCGAACCCTTACAGCTCCAACTTTTTCTGTTTTCTCAAAAAAAAAAAAAAGGCGCTGCCCTCCTCCTCATAAACGCAGGTTGAAGTCTGAAAACATCAAAGAGGCCTGAGGAGGGTTTAGCACCTTCCCAGGGACACAGCAGCATTGTTCTACAATTAATCCCAGGCCGCTCTATAACTTTCAGATTATCTTTAAGTGGGTGAAGTCTTTGTGGAGCATTAAGACTCTCCTTAATCTCTGCCCCCCCTTTCCTCATCTCCTTGCACTTCAATGGCGGCCGTGTTATCTTGTCCGGGTGGAGATGGCAGAGGCTTAGGGCTACTCTTAGAAGGTGGTCTGCCGCGGCCACAGGACAGTGTGAGAACTGTGACACAGGGGAGGGACAACAAACATCAGCTCAAATCTCTTAAGCGCACACGGAGACAAATAAAAGGATTTGGGTTGTCAGGAGGGGCGCAGGAGCTAAAAAGCTATCTTTCATAATCCTTTTGATAGTGGACCTTTGAAATGCACGATCTGGATAGTTTTAACACGGGTTTCTCGGAAGACTATTAAGGGGAAGATCCCGGCACAATGGGCCGGTGGAGGTTACAGAAGCAAAGTGCGGCGCTGAGAGGGGAGGAATCACGGTTGACGGCTGGACAAACTTGGGGATGAACGTTGGAGGAGAAACCGTCCATCTGGTTGGGTGCTATCTGCAAACAAAGAAAGCTGAGAAGGAGAAGTATGACTGATGGAACTTACCCCCTGGGAGAGGTGGTTATCGCCACAGTCGGGAGCCGTCATGTGTGAAAACAGCAGAGGGAAAGGGGTCAGGTCAGGGATTGTAACTCCAACATGTTAAAGAGTCATTCATGAAACACTCACCGAGGTGAAGTCCTGGTTTCATTGCAGCATGACACACATGGAATTAGAAAATGGAATGTTAGCGAGGTACTCTTAAAACCATCAGAAACATTTACTGTTTCAAGTGAGAGTATTCTACTAAATAATATATGGAATGAGGAGGAAAAAAAAAAAAACATTTATCTGTAAAAACGATCATAAATGTGAAATCATAATTTGAGATGGTTATCAAGAAAAATACCCACAAATCACCTGTCTGTCATTGACATTAAACTACTTTTTTAACAACTAGTGTGGACACAATAACAGGAAATCTCTGTTTCTGCATCCTTTATGCAAAACTTTTACAAGGAGAAAGAGAACTTCTACTTTTTAACCTAACAGATAAAAATTAGACAAATCAAGTGTCAATTTCTTGAGGTTGAGTCTCAACTCACTTCTCTGCACGTGAGACTTAAGTCAACCCGAGTCCAAAAAGTTAGTTAGCATTATGTATATTTATTTAAATACACTTGAAAAGAAAAAAAAAACTTGAGCTTGACTTTTATTAAAGTCCCACTCAGATCATTTATGATCTATTGTAAAAGTGTTCCCAGTGGTATTTTAATTATTATTGTGCCGTTTTTAGACAAAATTAATCATTTTCTAGGACATAGTTTCTGCAGAGCAACAGGAGTTCATTAGAAACTCACCTCTGAGTTGTAAACAGGACTATTAGCACATATTAAGCCTGACCCCACCTCCTGTCATTTATTTTTTACACTAGCTTACAGCCCCTCACAACATTAACATTAGCAATGCAACACAAATGGCAAGCAATACCAAAGCTATATAGCCACATGCTAGCTCAGATAAGAAAAACAAAGACGTACGCGGATCTATTTGTCTGCTAGTGGATGTTCTCCGTCGCAGCTAGATGCTATTTTTCGTCTGATTCAAAATAATTTAATTACAATGTTCTCCAGCATCAGAAAAATGCCACTTTTTTAAATCAGAGTGGGTCTTCAACATATTGGTTTCCACTTTTTCATTAGTTCACTACTGGAAGTAGGAGCCAGCTAATAGCTAACTAACAATGCTAATTGCATTGTTGCTAGCTAGCTTTTGTAGCTAGCTACAATCGAAAACAAAAACAGCATAGCAGAAACAAAATCAATGAAGTAGCTTTATATGTATCATAAAATAATATTTTACTTGTCTCACATGTTCTCACGTAAATTCAGAAATATTCCCTTTTTTAAAACAAAAAATGTGGACTGTTCACAGTGTTGCTCAGCAGTGCCGGAATTCTGTCAAGAAAAGATTTTTAGAACCTTAATTTTAACATGTGCTTTCCTTTTTTTGGAAATATGGCACAAAAAGTTTAAATTTACCACAAATTTACCAAATACTGTGCATTGCTAGCTAGTAGCTAATTACTGTACCAAGCTAATCTACTACCTACTAAGTAATAGTTAGCTAGCCAGTAGCTAGTTAACAATGCTAATTGCATTGTAGCTAGCTAGCTTTTGTAGTTACATGCAAAACAAAAACAGCATAGCAGACGGAAAGACAATGAAGTAGCTTAATAGAATGCTCTTATGTTAGTTATTTTTTTGAAAGCATTGGTTTTGTGACTTGAAGTTTTAGAACTGCTTCTTTTTATTGATTTATTTGTATTTTGTATAGCACCTTTATGAAAAGCTGTGTTGTGAACTGGCACTTTATAAATAAACTTAACTGAAGTGAACTGCTTGACCTGATCATCTTCCCATCTCACACTAATTTGGATTCCTCTTTGAAACATGACATAATGGAAACTACGGCTCGAGTCCAGCCCTCTGTGCACTTTCCCATCATCCTTTGCGGTTTTACTTCTCTCATGGATAACAACTAAAAATAACTGTTTCAATGAAGTGAAATAGTTGCACGATGCAGACAAGAAGGCCATGCTACCTTCTTGTTGGCCAGAGAAGGGTCCTGCACGAGCAGCTTCAAGAGGTCAGGGACTCGAGCGCTGGCTGCAGAGTAGATCCACTCTTTCTCTGTAGGATCCAGCTGGAACACAAACACACATCCTGTTGTGGCCTCAAACTTGTAATCCAGTTCCTAGCAGCTGGAGAGGAGTCACAGCTCACTGACACAATGCGGGATCCACCCGTGATGACGCTCCACTGAGCTTAAGTTTTTTCCTATTTGTTTAAAGCGTGTGACCCGACCCATGAAAGTCACTCTTTATGTTCTAGACTTCTGAAACTCTTCTGTAAATATTAACAAAGTGTACAAAAATTGAAGGGGACTTACAGCGACAGAAGCAGAGCCCATGCTGCCCGTGCTCTCCTCGTCATGCTCCGACTCGGACTGAAACACAAAAACCAACAAACGGCTATCGCTCAGAGGTGACGAGGCTTTGATACTCGCTAACTGTCCCCCATCAGCACGTTTCCACATCACAGGACACAAACAGACGCTTTCACACAGTGCTGCGATGATTTCCAGCTGACGCGTCGCGACCAAAGGGCGTCAGACTGATACAGGAATAACAAGACAACAAGACCGAGGTGACACTTTAACACAAAGAGCTAATCGATAACAATCCAATTAACAAGTAACCAAAAAAAACATGTTTATGCAACACTTTTGGTCAGAGGAGTGGAGAAGGAAAACTCATCAGTCATTTGGATTGATTGATGAGATAGTAGAATTTTGTCGTCCTGTTAGCCTGAACAGCACTTCTCTTTTTTCCCAACAGTTTTGGTGAAAAAACCGATGACAGAATAACACTTTTGGCTAGAAAAGGAGCACATGTAGGGAAGGCCGGAGGAGGAATCTTTGTTTTTCCAAGACCTACGACATATATTCTTGGAATACTTTCAAATTTCTTTTAAATATATTTTTTTTATGTTTTTAAGGCTTAAGTAACTGGAGCCAGGTCAGTTCTGTGTGTGTCCACTAGGTGTTTTTTTACACAAGTAAATCTATGAATTTCTATTAACTTTAATTTAAAATGTCCAAATATTACGACAGAAATAATTAGCGTTACAAAAGGTTTTCCCCCTCATTGTTTGTTTGTCTTATTCGACATGGAAATTGGGTTCAAACAAGAATCTGACATTTTCAGAGATGGATGAACCCTGAAACTACCTCAATTGTTCATCGTTTTCCCTATTTATTTATTTATTTTTAATTATTAGACAGGTTTGACCCGGATAGTCCCCCTATGACAATTTTTTTAAATTGAAAAAAAAACTTTCCAAGTAGTTTTTTAATTATGATTATGACGTTTTTAACCAAAATGTCTTTAAAAGCCATTTTTTATGTTGATCTGTTTCCAAAATCTCCTCTGGGTGGGCGTGGCTTTTGCAGCTGAGCTTTATGTAAAATTCTTAATCCGATATATATTTCTCCAAACTAAACTACCAGCCAAACTAAATTTAGTGTTACACTGACAAAAGCTGCTCGTTAAAAGGTCGTCCAAAGCTACTTGGATGTCGAACTTCAAGAGGAGAGGACAAGACCCGATCCGAATTCTTCCCTTCCCCTTCATTCAGCGCTCCAAACGGAGAGTTTTAAAAAAATAGTGTCTCATATTCCGGACGTCACTTTCGTTCGATGACGTCACCAATAGTTGCCGGTCTGCTAGCGTTAGCATGAAGCTTTCAACTCTTGAAGATAAATAAAAAAACTGGTTGAGGGTGAAATTTAAAACATTTTTTTTTTTGGACACGACTTGAACTTAAACTGCCGCTTCAAATGGAGGGGAAGGGACCAAAGAGTCCAAATGTTACAACTTCTGTGAATTTTTTAAACTGATTTAAAGCAACAATTATCCAGATTGTCTAAAGGATTTTCAGGGCTATATTTCTGAACATTGACTTCAATTTTCCCCTTTTTTTAGTTCAGTCTTTGTGGTTCTGTCTATGGTTCACGTGTGTTCAACTAGCATGATTTTTCTATGATCCAGACTTATTGATGGAATCGAAACATTTGTAAATTTATGACTAACATACGTTTTTTACAAAAATCACATTTCTTTACAAAAAGAAAGTGAAATCTTGCAACTTACACCCAGAATAAAAGAGTAAAAAAGCACCTCTGAGTTGAATATCTTCTGTCAGAAATAAGTTATTTTTTTAATCATTTTATTTGAATTTGAATTACAAAAATACTCAAACATGCAATTATTTTTAGCTTAATTTTCTTTACCTTTGTCCTCCGTCACCAGAAAGAACATGTTAAAACACCAGAAACACAGTTTTTAATTGGAGTGGAGCTTTAAAACCTCTTTCTAATCTATTTATTTTTTATTCAGTCTGCTGTCAAATGCAATCAGTACGGTGTATTAATTAACAAATACTGGGTGAAAAAAATCAAAATCCAGCATTTTATTGTCTTGTGTTGCAATAACACTACATTTATTTTATTTTTTTTTACTTTTCATCAATAAAACTCCAAATAAAACTAAGCTTGAATGATATAAACTGTAATTTTCATTCAAAAAAAGTACAAATGATTGAATCTAAATCAGTGAAAAAGTGATTCCAACATCCTGATACCTCTCTAAAGATGTATTAAAAGAGTAAACAGAAGTGAAAGCTTCCTGTATAGAAACTTTACTGAGAACGTCGACAATCTTAATTCCTACCAAGTAAAGTCAACATTCTCTATAGATCCTATATGGCGTCCTTTCAAAAGCCCATCAATGTTGTATAGTGACTAATACCTTCCACAAACAACCTAAATCTGACCTGAGTGTTCTAATGACGGACTTTAACATATTTCATCTGTCCAGAGGGCATGCCACAGAGAGGAGCGCCGCCTCCTTTCCTGGGGGGGAATCTCCACCTCTTCAATGGGAACAAATGGTCATTATCTTTGTAATGAGGTCAACCATGTTTCTGCTTAGCATAACAACAGTACGCTTATTTTAAATGCAGTCACTCCACCAGTTTGTCCTCCTCCCACTGATTTAGCATGCCTGCAGCTCACAGATACAGGTAATTTACTTTGCACCCCCTGGTGGGTGGAAGGAGGAACCACCGGAGCAAATGGAGTGTTTGACATGTTCCTTACAGTTTCTTCAAGAAAAAAAAACTTAAAAATATATATTTACTGAATGCCATGTTTCAGTAACAGGGCGATAACCAAAAATATAGATATTTTGAAGGACACTGCACTAAAAACAAAAGACAGACAATTACTGTTCAAGATTTGGCTTAAAACTTTTCCATAAAATTTCCGTTCATTCTGTTGTCTTAGAACACATTCACACTTGATTACTTTGTCATTTAGAAAAAGAAAATCCTACAATTTTCTGATTTTATTTGCTTGGGTTTGGTTTGGCCTTAAGACAAATGACAACAAATTAAGACAAATTACAACTCAGTCTTCAATGCTTAATGCATGATCTTTAAAGTTTATGTGGAACTTGTGAAATTTGTGCATTTCATGCTTATGGACCCCAGGAAGACCAGCGACCACTTTGTGGAAGCTAATGGGGTTCCAAATAAACAAAAAAGTAATCATGCATTTTTCAGGTAGTTAAGCCTTTACCTAGCAGCTAGCAGATCTCTTATTAACAAGTTTTCATATGATTTTTCCCCAAAACATTTTTTTATTGATACCAATTCAGGAACTACATGCAGAAAAAATTCCATGTTACCTCCATGCACAATTTTCAGGTACCAATGTACCAGTGTTTTATATATATATATATATATATATATATATATATATATATATATATATATATATATATAACATTTGTTTTTCAACATTAGTACTCTCTTTTTAGTAAATCAGATTGTGTATTGAACATTTATGTGAATTTTTCTGGGAATTTGTGTTTTTTAGCTCACAGCTAGCAGTTTTAGTGTCTTTTTTTTAGAAGAATGTATTCAGTTTTCTGGGGTTTTTTTTACATTTGGACTCTCTTTTACTAATTTAGGATACAATTCTAAAAAAAATGCATTTTACGTTTATGCACAATCTTCAGGTACCGGTTCAGTTAGTTTTTAGCTAGTAGCTCCCATGTTGTGTGCCTTTTTTGGCATTTATATGTATATATCTATGAAAAATTATTTTTTAACATTTGTAATCCCTTTTTTTTTTTAGTAAATCCAGATGTAATTGTACATCCTGCTATCTTGTCACTTATGCACATTTTTCAGGTAAGTTAGTTTTTAGCTAGCAGCTAGCATGTTGTGTCTTTTTTTCTATTTCTTTTTTAATATATAAATATATTTTAAATGTCTTTTTTAACATATGTTCTCTCTTTTTAGTAAATCAGGATGTAATTGCACAAATTGAACATTTAGGTGACTTTTTCTGGTAATTTCTGTTTTTTAGCCAACAGTTTTTGTGTTTTTTTTTCCTTTTTAGAAGAAAGTGTTCATTTTTTGATTTGTTTTGCTTTTTAACATTAGGACTCTTTTACTAATTTAGAATACAATTTCAAAAAATTGCCATTTCGCAAACATGCATCATTTGCTTTAGTGTCTATTTTGCTGCTAGCTGACTTACTTTAGAATTTTTTTTTTCAGGTTGTATTTTTATAAACATTTGAACTCTCTTTGTATTAATTTAGGATCTAGTTGGGAAATACTTGTGCATAACAATCATACGTGTTTTTCAGGTTATTTAGGCTTAAGCTGGCGGTTAACAGCTGATGTCAGAACATTGTTTATTTTCTGGATATTTTTTATACATTTGGAGCCTCTCTTACTAATTTAGGATCCTAAAAAAATCCAATTAACTTAAAAGTTTTGCCAGTTGAGAAACGTTTTTTTCCAACTCCTTTAGCCTTTAGCAAAAAGCTAAAGAGTTAGCACGTATAACAAACAGTTTGAAAGGAGAAGCATGTCCCTCGTCTCATTTGGGATCCTTTCCCACAGCCCTGCTGGATGTTGTGCTGCAGCAGGGCGTGTCTGGGTGGATTTGTTACAAAGGTACATCCTTTGTATTTAGAGCAAAGGTATAAAGTGTGGTGAAACTTTCTTTTGCTAGCACACAGTAAGTGGCCAAGACAAAAAAAAAGTTTATGCCAAACAGTGCGTTGATTCTTTAATCCGTGAAAATATTTTCGGAGACATTGTGTAAACTTTGTGCCAGGCAGCGCTAGCACAAACACGGCTTGAGAATCAGCCAAATCTGCACCTTTGATCCAGAATCGGAGCCGAGCTCATCCTCCCCGTTGTGTTGGTCTCCTCCCTGTTGAGGGTGCTGCACTGTTCCCATCCGCTCGTCCTACGCAAACACATAAAGACGAGCTGCTAAGTCACCTTCTGGGGCGTGATCACAAAAAGTCAAACACCACTTGTGTCTTTCTATCCTACACAATCTGTCGGAGGAATTACATTGATTGTATCAACGGTTGAAGAGTAGTCAAAAGGACGTCAACAGTGGAGTTAAAGCTCCGCTGTTATAAACTGGAAGAGTCTAAGCTAACCCTTCTGGAAAAGGAAAATCTTTCTTTAAATGAAGCTCTCTCTGTATAAACAGTCATTCATTGAATGTTGACATCCAGAAGAGAGAAGCGACACAGCGCCACCACAAAGAGGGTTCTGTTTAGACACGAATGCCCAAGTCAGATAAGGACAGACGTGGTGAGCTGAGGCGACGGCGCCTTGAGTGTTTCAAGCTCCAACCGCTGCGGCTGAATCTCAACAACTTGTCAGGATTGACGCCCCGGCAGGTTCAGAACAGAGGAGCAGGTTGAGTTCAGATTCCCGGCAGCATTAGTACCCTTTGGTGTGTGGGCCGTGTCAGGCCGTCCGTCGTCTCCCACTGCGCGGTGGCGGCGGTTCTAGTTGGGCTGGCATGTCGCGGTTGATCAGCGTCTGACCCGAGCCGTTTGGCATCTCGCTCCTGCAGCAAGTGCCTGTACTTTTTCTTGAGGATGAGATACTTCTCCCCCTGTAAAACAGGAACAGGAACATTTTTTAGAGCAGGGGTCTCAAGCTCAAATCAGCCGGGGGCCGCTGGAGGCGGAATCTAGTTGAGGCCGGGCCGCATCAGGATTTTCATAA
>NC_050518.1:20292086-20295089 GCF_002922805.2 Oryzias melastigma | reverse complement strand
TTTCACACTTGCGGCTTTAAGATGCTTCAGAGCGCTATTGCTTTCAGCAATCAGACGCAATTTCTTCAAGGAATTGCAAATCTAGTTGCAGTTTGTGTCCGGCCAGAATTCCATAACGTGTATCGGAATAGAGCTGAGAAATAAAAAAAAATTAGGAGCAAGATTTGCACTAGTAAACAGCAGAAAAAGAAGAAGCCCCTCCCTGCTAGTCCACTGTGAACACCATGGGACAAATACATGTTCAAGAATGTGTGTTTACAGTGTTCTTGAATACATATCAAATGCCCAGTGTGCACATAACTTATGATGGACTTTTTTCATTAAAAAAGAAACACTCTTGAAACAACCTCATTATGGAGGAAAAAATGGTGTTTAAGAAAGTAATACAACTTTTTGGAACCTCCAAAGAGGGGCAAGGCAGGACACCACAAAAACACAACCATCAGAGAGCTGAGGGACATTCGAGGATCAGTTCCTTTTTTTGTCTTAAGCTTTACGACCCCAGAGAATCACAGTTTCGCAGATTTGAAAATGCGGTGGGAAAAATTCATTGAAGATGTCAAAGGTCATTCCCCTTTTTAACCTTAAAAAAACTATAATCAAAGGATCTTTATGATTCAGTTCTCTTTATTGATTACACATTTGCAAATTTCATTGCAAATCTGCTTTCAACTTGTAAATAAAGCATATGTAAATTGAATTGTATATTCATTTAAAAATCAGAAAATGTATCCACCAATTTATAAGGAAAATACAATTCCTCCTTTAAAGTTCAATTTACCTAATTGTTCGGACCATAATCAAAATCTTTTCATTTTCTGAAAAATTGTATGAATTTCGATTGTGCTTACTTGCTGTAAACTGATTTTCTGACGTAAACAGCATCCAAAATCTATCAAAATGTTTGAATATAACTTTGGTAAACTACGAAGTTAAAAACAAATTTGACAATATTTTTTTCTTTTTTGCTTAATGCACCTTAAAAACCTGATGAACCACGTAGTCCAAGATTTAACGTACAACACAGAATTACAAAACAGTATATACTGCATATTATTTAAATTTGAATTCTTACACTTTCATATTTAATACAGAGTAATTTCCTAATCCTTAAAAAATTGTAGTATTTTTTTTCTGGTTCTGTGTACAACATATTTCCCCTTTTTTGTATTCAAGTACTTCATGCTATTTATTGATAAAACAGATGTCGTTTTGAAAAAGAGCTTGACCAAAACATTTCTGATCCAAATGGTTAATGAAATCCCAAAACAGGAAGCCTAAATATTCAATGTCTTCTCTTAATGTGAAGGAGAAAAGTTTTGCAAAGAAACATTCCTATAAAAACGTAATTTTCATTCATTAAAAGCGGAACACTTGACTAGTATTGAACAATAGTAATGAGTCACGTTGTGCTAACACCCTGGTTACATCATCAGTAATTCATCAGTGAGTTTTGACTGTTGTTTCATTTCATCAAAAAAAAGCTCCAAAAAAGATTGTGAAAACTGCAGCTGCCGTCCCGTGGGACAGAAAAAAACAGACCAAGTTCTGGAACCAAACGACAAGCCCTCTGAGCTCACTTTCACTGAAGCTCTTACAGGACGGACACATTTGCCTCTTTTCGCCTCCGTTTGGTGCAGACGTGTCACATGTAAGTCCATGGGAGCAAAGCTTTTCCCACAAAAGGTAAAAATATTTGAAGAGTTCACTTACATTCTCTGACTTCACCACAGCGATTCGGTCGATGATGAGCTTGAATTCCTCTCTGTATTTAGCTGCAAGGGAAAATATGTGAGGTGAGAGGGAGGAAACTAAATATAGTCTGAATTTCACCAAGCAGTGCAGAAGAAGACGAGGCTTTTGACCATACCAACATATCCTGACATTACGGCCAATAAACTATTGAAGGTTTTTATTTAAGGTCTTAATCATTAATATTGTTTGTAGGAAAAACTGACCAGATATGTTGAACCATCAAGCCTTAAGAGTCAACTTCAGGATAGAAAACCGTTATTCTGCAGTAGAAGTTAATCATTCGAGAGAGAAAATGAAAAAATATGCTAATTTCCCAGCTAAATAGATAAATAAAGAGTAAATTTCAAATAGATTTGTGATAACTGGTTGAACTTTCATTTTAAAGGTGTATGCACTGAACAGATTTACTCCGACAAGATTCTATCTTAGGTTGTAGTGATGCAATTTAACAATGATTCAATCATTTGTTTTTGCCAATCCGATTCATAGTCAATATTGGTTCATTTTGATCGATCTGATTCACTGACCTAAAATTGATCCATGACATCTTTAGCCAAAACTTCAACCTGTGTGACTCAGATACAAATACCAGAACAGTGGAGGTGGAGTTCTTGCAAGATAATCAACTGTCAAATAAATATGTGTACAAACAAACCACTAAATAAGAATTCATGTCAAATTTATTCACATTTTAGTTTCATAAAGTTCAGTCCAGTTGTTTTTACACATCAAAATAACACAAAGTGAACATTATTAGAACATTTAACCACTGTATGGTCACATGACTGCTAAACTCAAGCATTTCCACCCATTGGGCTGTAATGATGGTTGATCATTTTTTGCTGCCATCTTGTTTGTTATTCACTGTGATGGAACTTGGTTGTTTTTGTGTTATAGTAAAATAAACCTACCACGTCTCAGTTTAAATAATATTTTCTAAAATCAACTATAGTCAATGTATTTCATTGTAAAACGATTATATAATGGTAAAAGTGGATTTAATTCCATTAACAACTTGCCTCAGACAGATTGATCTGCTTGGATCATACGAATATCAATTCATCAATTAATTAATTCTAACCCATAATGTTCCAAAAATTGTCAATTTGGTGGGTCTAATCTTATGTCCAACATGCTTGCCAGTGTTTTTGTAGAGCTCTCCTAAATAAATGAACCCGTGATACTTTCTCAATATCATCCATGTCTTCCACAATGTTTCAATGCTGTTACAATGGTAGCTCCTCCCAC
>NC_050518.1:20274237-20291826 GCF_002922805.2 Oryzias melastigma | reverse complement strand
ATCTTATGTCCAACATGCTTGCCAGTGTTTTTGTAGAGCTCTCCTAAATAAATGAACCCGTGATACTTTCTCAATATCATCCATGTCTTCCACAATGTTTCAATGCTGTCAAAATGGTAGCTCCTCCCACACAAAACTTTGCTTCCAATTAATAAACACACTTTTCAACATTTTGACAAGCGTCTTACAGCAAATTTGACAAAACAGCGGCAGAGGGCGCAAATTTGTAGACACATTTTGTTCAATGTTAAGATTAGCATGAGTGAAGAGAGAGTTTTGAGAAGTTGGTAGGAAAATGCTACCTTCTGCCACCAGCATTCAGTGGTCTTTTACGGAACTACAGTATTTAATGTAGAATTTAGAAATTACACATACACTATTGCGTGAAATTGTCAGGACTCACTCAGTCATGTCCTCCTCTGACCACCAGAGGGACCCCTCTCCTGAGTACTAACCCTCTTCACTACAACTCCCATCAGCCACTGCTTCAGTCTTCTCCACGCACAGCTGATCATCCTCATCAGAACCATCAGCATTTATACCCAGTCCAGCCTTACCTTCAGTGCGAAGTCTTGATCGTGTTTACCTGTCAGTCTGAGCAGTTTTTCCTAGTTTGATTCTCCATGTTTTGACCCCCGCCTGTTTACTCGTTCCTCTGCCTCGCCTCTGTGTTTTTGACTATTGCCTGCCTTTTGACGCCGTTTATGTCTTGCCCTTGTTCTGTTCAATTAAACCGTTTGCACATGGGTCCAAACGTCTCAGCCTCTTTGTCAAAAAAATCAAACCCTTGCTTTACATTCCCAAATTTACAAAATGTCATTTTTTTTCTTGGATGACTTGCTTCAATTTGATTAGAGATCATCTGTGTGCATATTTAGCCGTANNNCAACAAAACTCTCACTTTGCTTTGCCTTGCCCGTTCGGCCATTTTTACCTAATTATTGCTGATATGGGTGAAGCAAACTACAGACAATGTCTGGTCCCACTTTAGACTTAATTTCTGAACAATCCCTACTGTTTCTTTTCCTTATAGGTAACTTAAGAGATTACCCCACCTAGTGTTTATATGTGTGTGAAACTAAATGTTAGGTTCTTATTCTTTTGCTACGTATTGTTTTTTTTTATCAAAGACAAACTCATTACTGTCAAGGAGTCTCTGGCACTTCCTGAGTTACAGGAACTGAATCAAAACTTGTTCCAGTGGATTATTTAGGACAAGTGACATTTCTGCGTATTTTTAAGGTAAATCAGTCCATTTTCCAAATCCGCTGAACCCCTTTCAGGGT
The DNA here is from genome assembly GCF_002922805.2 of Oryzias melastigma. Lineage (NCBI taxonomy): Eukaryota > Metazoa > Chordata > Actinopteri > Beloniformes > Adrianichthyidae > Oryzias > Oryzias melastigma. Next base: position 20,290,540 of record NC_050518.1, on the reverse strand, counting down.
CATGAGGTTGCTGAAGCCTATCCTAGCAACTTTTGGGTGAAGGCTGGGTACCCCCTGAACAAGTCACCAGCTTGTCACAGAGCCACACACACACTTTTACACCTATAGGGACAATTTAGATTCTTCATTGAAACTATGAAGCATGTTTTTGGACAGCAGGAGGAAACTGGAGAAAACCCGAACATGCACAAAGAGAACACGCAAACTCCATTCATTTAACACCTATTTCTTTCACTTTACATATAATTAGACCCACCCATCCATTTTCTAAACCTGGTCGGGTACACAGAGTTGACACAGGGTGAAGATGGGGTACACTCTGGATAAAAGGGTAATGGAGACACACAACCACACAAATACAGGGAATGTTACAGACACTAATCAACCCTGGAACCATGTTTTTAGACTGTGGGAGGAAACCGGAGTGGCTGGAGAAAACCCACAAAGGCATGAGGAGACCCAGTCGGAGTCTGAACCAGGGCCTTCTTGCTGTGAGGCAAGAGTGCCAACCACTACACCCCCGTCAGCCCTTCAGAGTAAACCTGTTGCACAAATGTCTTTACCAGCACTCTTGGACAAAAACAACCGTAATTTGATTATAGAGATAGCAACATTTTATCAACTTCCATTCAATTTAATCGCCTCAAAAGTTATTTTATTTTTGTGACTTTCACCCCTGACAAGTCAGAAATACACGGCCTAAAAACAGACGGGAGTACCCTAAACTCTTCAAAACTGAAAATATTCATTTTCGATAGATATATCAGAACGTGCGATGCAGAGGCATTTTTAGCAGCTTTTTCCAGGCTCAGGTATTCCACATATGCTGGTCCATTTCCGGACAAATGAAGCATTTCCTTTTCCTGATGGGCACAGCGAAAAAAAAGAACACTTGTAGTGAGACAGTTGCACGACAACAGGAAGTCCAAAGGAAGCAGCTGCTTACATTTATCTTAACAAAAAAATTCTCTTTGCTTTGCACAGTGAGCAGCACAGTATTCTAGTTATTTATTAGCCAAAAGTGCACATGCAACAACCCCCCTGTGTCTGCCTTAAACGAGTCCCAAACATGCCCCACTTTTTTAAGCAGATGAAATACACGCCCCCGCCCCATTAGAGATCTTACATGCAGTCATGCATGTGGACTTAATTATGGCTAAAGCGCTATCATCACAATTATGATGTGAAAAGCCACAAACACATGCTCGGACAGACTTCAAATGTGTGGGAAGCACTTTTCTAATTGGACGGCCGTGTCAGATGGCAGCGCTTTAAACCTCTGTCAACAACTGCACTGCTGACACGGCATCTGGACTCTACATGCCGCTCCACAAGGTCACTTTGAATAAGCATTGGAGGAGTGTGTTTGCATTCAGTCAAAGCCAAGAGTAAAAGTCTCTACTGAACACACGGACGCTCCACCTAAGCAAAGGAAAAAGTGTCTGCAAGCATTTTTAGAAGAGTATTTCCTGTGGACTCTGAAGGGTAAACATTGATTTTATTGGTCATTCCACTAATGTGGAATCTGGAGTTTGTGGATGGAGATGAGAGGAACACTGTTTTATAGGAGAAATGAGTCTTATCGCAGATACCTACAGTTTCTCTGTTTCAAGGACAGTCACATGCATCCATATGGGCGGTTGGACGTACAGTTGCTGCAGGTTTTCAGGTTGTCCGGGTTGGAGGAGGGTCAAAGTAAGAGGCGGCAAGTGCAAGGTGCACCTTAAGGGGAGTGCAAGTATACTTTTAAGGATCTTGTAGTAAGTGTATCTTGAAGCATTCATAAGACTATGTAAGTTGCACGCACATATGACATATGAGTGATGCCTTGGTCTCAACTGCCCTTTGCCAGAAACTGGCTGTCTGCAAGCTAAAAATGGCCAAGCCTGTACGTGCCACTCCAGGAGTACACACTAAAAACGTGAACACCACATACGGGCTTACACGCGCAGTCCGCAGGATTTGGATTAGGGTCGTAAAAATTAAAAAATCCAAACGGCACACTTCAGCCTCAACTACTTCATCCTTTGCTCTTGCATCTTGTATACAGTAAATGTTTGCTAATACCTTTCGCCTGCAGTTTTTGCTCTACAGGCTCACTGAGTGGTTTACGACTTTGATGTTGCATGCGGAACACTTGCGTGTTTTGCCCTATTTTTTTTGCTACTGAACAGCCCGTATCCACCCATAAGGGCAGTTGTGACTAGGCAATTACTCTGTAAGCGAGATTGCAGGTAGAGCGGTGAACCTCTGATCAGAAGATTGCAGGTTTGGTGCCTTGCCCATCCACATATCAAAGTGTCCTTGGGCAAGACACTGAAAATTGTTCATGGTGGTTATAGGTTGGAGACAGAGTTCAGCATTGGAGCCATCATCAGTGTGTGAATGGGACTGTGACTGTAAGGCTTCTTGGGCCTTCAAGGAAGGTATCCATCCATCTATACATCTTCTTCCGCTCATCCAGGACCGGGTGATGGGGGCAGCAGTCCAAGCAAAGATGCCCAGACTTTCCTCTCCCTGGCCACTTCTTCCAGTTCCTCTGGGGAGACCCCGAGGCTTTCCCAGACCAGCCGAGAGACGCGGTCCTGGGTCTTCCCCAGGGCCTTCGCCCAATGGGACATGCCTTGAACACCTCCAAGAGGCATCTGGACCAGATACTCGAGCCACCTCAACTGGCTCCTCGAGGTTCTCACCCAATCTCTAAGGGATCGCCCAGCCACCCTATGAAGGACCTAGTTCTTTCAGTCATGACCCAGAGCTTATGACCATAGGTGAGTACTGGAACTAATATCAACCGGTAAATTAAAAGCTTTGCTTTCACGCTCGGCTCTCTTTTCACCCTAACGAACTGGTATAACAACCGTATAACAGCGGACGCCACTCCAATCCACCATCAATCTCACACTACAATCTTTCCTCACTTGTAAACAAGACCCCAAGATACTTGAACTTCTCCACATGGGGCAGGAGCACTCCACCCACTGAGACAGGGCAAATTACCTTTCTGCGGTCGAGAAGAAAGGTAAAAAAGTGCTATATACTGTAAGTACACACCATTTACCACAAGTCATAACTGTAAGCGAGACTGGTGGGTTTTTTTATGTTCCTTTTTAGGTGAATTTTATGCATTAAATGAGTGGCTAAATTTACATCTGTAAAAGTTTTATAGACATACCAGCCTATGGTAAATGTGAACTGTACAAAGTTTGGCAAAAAAGATGACAAAGAATTTCCTAGAGTTACCTAAAAGCAGCAGAAAGTACACTGGCAGGAGAACACTTCAGCATTTTTCACTGAAGCGTGCTTCCATAAATTTCATAGGAATGTCATAATTTGCGTATCTGGGTGCAGAAGGTCAAACAGTGCAGTGTGTGGACAATGAGACCTGATTTGCTGACTCGATTAATTTAGTCCTAATAACAGCATCCATTTCCTATCATACTGATTAGCTGGAACTTGCTCCTCTCTTGGGGAATTGTAATCACAAAGAGATCAAGTTGTTCACTTGGCTACCACAGTTAAGGATAATTGTCCTACTGGGTTGCGTCCCCAGAGGGCTCTGTATGAACTGCTGCAGCTAATGCAGATGGTAATACTTAAACCACATGGTCGAATGGAGAATTCTTCCTGAGTTTTTCGCTTCCCAGAAAAACCACATTAAATAAATTCTGTCAATCTGCCTTTGAAGATCAGCGACAGCCAACAGGGTTCAACTATGACTCCATGAGCACGACTACAATGGAAAATATTTTTACAAAGAATCACAAGTACAATTTACCAAAAGATGCTCCAAAATAAACTTTTTGACTTTGATTACATTTGCACACATTGTTTTCTGAGAGCTAACTTCACTAATTCTTATTAAGTTAACCAATATCTGACTTTTTGGCAGCAGTTGTGAAAGAATTAAAAAAAAAACGCAAATTAAATAGCAACATTGCATCCAAATATAATGACTATAAATGGGAAAAACCTCTTTTTAATTTTTCCAAAACTGCAAGGCTCAATGTTAATGAGTTGGCTAGTGTTTGCATACAATGACACATTGTCAATGGGATGTCACAATTCACAGGTCAAAACCGAACTGTATCAGAACTGAATCGTGGGGAAAATGAATTATTGTATCCCTATTGTATATGTTTTCTTAAAGTAATCATTTGTGGTCTAAAACACGTTTTTTTGCTCATACTTTCTTCTTCTGAAATAAGCTGTAATGCTATAGCGTTAAAATTGAATTGAATGGATCAAAATAATTGAAAAAAAAAAATCAGAATCAAATCGATCCAGGTTCTTGTGAATCAAATCGAATTGTTTCTGGAAATTACCTCTAATTGGAACCAAATTGCAGGGAAAATGAATCACCGAATCCCTAGTCATCACCACTTCCTGTCTAAAAATAATAAACTTTTGACATAAGGAACTTAGATGCAGCAAAGGGGCAACCCGTTATCCTTATCGCTAAGCCAGGTTTAAAAAAAAATAAAACATCCTGGAGCCAGTTAAGTTCACCAAGTAGCCACTGGAAGGCTTAAAACACATCAATGGCAGCCAACATTTGCTCTAACTTAAAACAGTCTAATTTCACAATAACCCTTTTTTAAAACACCGTGGTTGTCGGTTCTTACAACTTTATTTTGGTGGTTTTGTATTGAATTACTTTTGAAACACTTTTGATTGACATATTCTTTACTTAAATGATTGGGGTGTGGACTCCTGATGGGCGAGAGTGGTTGCCATAGAAACACAGATTAACTCAGGCCACCTGATTCCAACATGGCGAGGTCCGAATCAGAAAAAAATGGCAACTGAATTGACTTCATTTAGTCTGCCATTTTCCATGGGTGACATCACACTTGCTCGGTCCAGTTCTCTTGTACAGTCAATGACTTCTGCACATTGTCAATCGTAACAGCTAAATAGAGGCCAAAATCTGTAAGAAAAATGAACTTGCTGAATTGAATTATGGTTTCAAAGTTTTGGCATCAGTTGGCTTCCGTACCACTGACGTCCAACATGGACCGGAGTTGCTCTGTGTGTGGTTTGATTAGTATTCGGAGACATGCGTCACATTTCAAACAGAACCATAAAATATCCCCTCTTTTATTTGCACAAGTAAGTACTTCTGGATCCAGCATCTGCTGTTTTTTAGATTTGCACAGTTTGAAAAAAACTGGAATTGCACAACATTTATCAGTGGAAGCCAAATATGAGAACTGCCTTGCAAGCAAAGAGTCAGGACATTGCATAAGCATCTGAAGTGTAGGAGGACGGACACAAACAGAAAGACTTGTGTAATAAACATCTACTAAATCTTCTTCTGGTTGGTTCAGTGTTCCGTTAAAGCTGGAGGGGCTTCATGTGACCCTCTGTGTTGACTTCATTGGGTGATGGGCTGGTTTGGGTCCTGTTACCCGCTGGCTCATGGGAGGAAATGACACAATGCCTGCTGAAAGTATTTGAAGGGGCTTTTTTTAAATGCAAAACAGATGTGAGGTTTACAGCACAAAAGAAAATGATGGAGATTAAAAAGTAGACGCCTTTAAAAGCGTTCTTCAAAATAAAATGATCAATGTTGACACGCAAACGCGCCAAAACAAATGACAGGTTTTCGCCTCCCATGATGCCACACGACCAAATCCCGTCATATCCCGTCGCGGCGGTCCCGTCTCCCCTCTAAGCCGGCTCGTGTGTGTACTCACCGCGGAGCTGCAGGTCGCTGTGGCCAATGAACGGTTTAAAAGTCTTCAGGATGTCTGCGTTTCTCACTCTGCCCGAGTTTCCTGCGGCGGAGTGGAAATAATCCAGCAGGGACTCCTCACTCACATCCCTCATGTCCGCAGCGTCTCTCAGAACCGAACCGGGCCGCCTTCAGTCCACCGGTTTACTGCTAAACGATTTAAGGCTAATTTCTCCCCTCCTCACGATGCCATAAGGCTTTTTCACCGGGCTAATTAGTTATAATGGACGTCTAAAGTTTACTCCACCCAGACGGACGGACGGCTGCTGCGCCTCCTCCTGTTAACCCTTTAAAGACACACACGTCTCCACGGAGCCAAAAGGATGAAGAGACTCGCTGTTTTTTGAGACGTAGGCTATCATACATATATCTTTTATTTTTATTTACTTAAAAAGCTCTGAAATATTATAACATCCAGTTTGTGGGCAGTGGCTTTTATAAGAAGTAATATTTTGAGGATGGTAGGATAGCCCACGCGGCTCTGGCACATACTAGCTAGAGTGTAATAAGACTGAACAAATTTGGTTAAAGTCCCCCTCCGATGAAAATCATGTTTTGTTTTTTTTTAGTATTTGACGAGTATGTGTGGCTTTTTTTTTTTATTAAAGTGAACAAATGTAATAGGAATTAATATTTGAATTAATGAACCTTCTTTACGTCAAGAGAGCTCTTCTGCACATGCGCTAAACCCTCATCTGTTACAGCTAGCATGGCTAGCTCAGTTGCTGGAGAAGAGAAGATGGTATCTTCCCATTGACTGCAGTCAAATGAGCTGCTGTTCACATTTCTGTGGTCAATCAGCCATCACTGATTTTTTTTATGCCTTTCATACAATACTTACAGTAGCAGGGCTGAGAACGCTTGGAGGGGGTTGGGCGGAGCTGCTCAGCTAAGCACCAAATGCCACGCCCCCTCAGAGGAGATTTTGGAAACAAACTTCAGATCAACATGAAAAACTGCTTTTGAAGACATTTAGGTTGTGTGATTTTGGTTAAAAACTTCACAATACTTCATAAAAGAACCTGTTTTTAATTTAAAAAAATGTCAAAGGGGGACTTTAAAATGAACCAGAGTTTGTTTCAACAGATAACCCAGGACAAATTTTCAGTCTTAATACACCAAAGTAGACCCTGATGTGGGAACAGGAACCACTCTTAAACCCATTAGTTGATGTGGGTTCTGTTTGTTTCCATTCGGACAAACTTCGATTCACTCTGAGTTTCATCAGTCTGAATAGGATATGTGCTTGGAAGAGAACAACTGGACCAAAATAGCCAGGCATTATGGGATGTAAAGAGTAGTTGAGCAACAATATCTGCGTTTCCATTAACTCTGAAATTGTTCAAATTAGATTTGCAATAATAAATTTCTTAGAGGAGACAAAACAATTTTGAAAAAACTCACATTTATCAAAAAGATTTTGCGCTTAGATCCCCAACCAAGATTTCCTCATTGCTTCATCCATTGCCGCGCTTTTCCAGCCTGAATAAGACGCAGACATCAGCTTTGACAGATAAGGATGAGCGCTAGTGCCGTGACAGAAACTTGAATGGACCATGTATGTTTTCAAACAGAAAATGGGTCCAGCTATGTATTTGTTCTTTTTTTTTAATACAGCTGAACAGATTTTAAATTTAAAAAATTTGTGTTCTCATCCATTGCCATGTTTCTAATGACTTATTGCATGAGTTAGTTTGTTTATTCGCACAACTATGATTTAATAGAAGCAGTGTCATTGCGAAATTGTGTTTTTTTTAACATTTGTAGACTTTCGATAAAGTTTTGCGCCTATGTGTGATTGAAAACCAAATACAGAGACACAGCAGTTCATTGAAATGTGATTGAATGAATACACAGTCATTACAAAAATGTGTCATGTGTCAATATGTGACAATTTGGGAATGAGAATGTGTTGTCCCAACAGCCCAGTCTTAAAGTGCCCCAAAAGTTACACTCCAACGTCTGTATAGTGTTGATTATTTGAGTTGCACGTTCAGTTGCTGCAAAGCTGGAGAGCCTGTCCGCTCAGGTATTAACCACAGAACACATTGTCAGATTAATTGTGCGATTGTAAATATTAAATGTGCCGGACTTACACATTAATCCCTCTGTCCTCCTGCGGTATTACGCCTTTTTTTGTCCAACCAGTTTCGATTTAATTTAGGAAAGAATGGTTTATAACTGGTGCTAAAGGCTGCTGCCCCAAGAAGACAATATTGTAATTACAGTAAGCTTCTTATATGTTGATACAATTATTGAGGTGAGGAGTTTATATTGTCGCATATGAAGGTGGGACCTTATGCTCTTTCAATTTAGAGGGGACAACTTTTCAGCGGATAAAGACATTTGATCCTGTAGCATATGTCACATCTTAGTGGAATGAATTCATGCCTGGCAAGCGTTTATCACCTTACTGCTGGAGATTGTGCGGCACAAATTAAAAGAATAGTAATGCACTCAAATCTGGTGGAGCATTATAGTCACCACAATGTGATAAATAAGGTGTCAAATTTTAATATTTGGAGATATATTTGGAGTATTTGTTGAGTTTGGGGTTTGCACTCACCTCATAGCGAGAAGGTCCTGGTTTAAATCCCTGCTGGGACCATTCTGTGTGGAGCTTGTACGTTCTCTCCGGTTTACTCCCACAGTCCAAAAACATGCCTTATAGGTTGATTGGTTACTAGTGAGTGAGCAACGACTTGTTCAGGGTGTACCCCGCCTTTGGTCAACAGTAGCTGGGATAGGCTCCTGCAACCTCATGACCCCAAAATAGATTCAGGAGGGGTTCTGAGGATGGATGGTACTTGTTCAGTTCCAAATCATGCAATGTAATAGGTTGTACTCAGAGACTATTAATAGTAATGTTGTTGTTCACTATTTGGCATAACCTGTCAGGGGTTGCCACAGTGAACCAGCGTTCACAGATCTTCATATTTGGTTTGACAGAGAGTTTTAATGCGCTTCTTGACACGACCCGAGCAAAATTCATGATTTGAACCGCATTGACATTTTGCACCAAGTCTCTTACAACTGTGAGTACATGACCTAGTACAAGAGTGTAACTCAATCGTAGAAAGGGCCAAAATCCATTTAAGTCGCGGGCCGAACAGGATAAACATTTATCCAACACTCTAAAACTATGTTTTAAAACTTTAAAACTGTAACTTTTTAACATAATTAGGAACTAAACATATATCATGACCTGCAATAATGCTAGTGTGAATGCTGTAAGCTGAATTTGGGCGGTGAAGATGGCAGTGCTGATAGCTGAAGTTGATAGCCAGCTAATATATTAGCTAAATGCTAAATTAGCCACAAAAAACCCAAAACAGCTAGCATGTAGCTGAAACAATAGCTAAACTCTAAAGTAGCTAGCATGTAAATATTAGCAAAACTCTGAAGTGGACTAAAAATTCTCAGTAAATAGAAAAATAGTACAAAAAGCTAGCAGAATGCTAATTTTGAGAACTTTAAAGAAATGTAAAAAGTTAGAAATGAGCACAAGATAACATTGGGCCATCAATAACTATACATTGAAAGGATCTGGAGGGCCAGATCCGGCCCCCGGGCCTGGACTTATGTGCCCTTGCTAAAACGTGCTGAACTTGGATTCTAGAATCGATGGCTGTGTCCAAATTCAGGTGCTGCGACCTCCCGAGGCCGGGTTTGTCGGCCGGTGACGTCACAGCGTCGCGACAAGTGCTGTCCAAATTCAGGGTCTGCTTCAAACTCGGCCGACGAACGCGGCCTCATTCTTCCGATTTTGAAGGATCGTTCTGGTGTATCCTTCAATGCCGACCGTATCCCAAGATGCATTGCGGTCGGCCCCGAAGAAATTTTCTGGCAACAATGGCGGACGTTGATGCGGGACGCGGAGTCGGGGAAAATTTCACTTTTAAATGTAAGTAAAAACTTTAATCTGATAAGTTTATGTTTTTTATGATTAAAATAAAACATTTTAACGTTATTTTGATATGAAATGTTACAACAGAAGTGCTTATATGGCGGTCTCGGCTCGTATGCTAGATCCTGCTGCTGTTCTTCGGTCGTTCGCTTTTGTTCTTTCTTGATGAAAACGAAAAAAATTAAAAACCCAATTTTATATAATTTTAGGGGCCAAAGAACAGACGACAGTAATTATAAAGCTCCGGGTGAAAATTATCATCTTTTACTGGCGCCATTTTTTTCCCACCTGCTTTGGCAAATCGTACATTTACATACGTCTTCATTATAATCATAGAGCCGGCGTCACCGACCCTGTTCTTCGTGAACTCCACTGCCCTGCTTCAGTAATTCCTGATTAGCTGGATTGGATGAGCTCCGTTTCTGATTGACTGAACACACCTGATCAGGTGAGCAGAAAAGTAGCTGAAACAGGGTTAGCTGCCAAACAAACAGGGCAGGAGCTCAATAACAACAGAGTTGGTGACATTACTGTAGAGTTGAGTGTTTTTGTGTTTTAATGTGAAACATTTTTGAGAGGGATTAAACCTGTCATCTCTCCTGCTTTGTTTTCTGTGTTTTTCAGGACAATCCTGGAGAAAATGGATCTGCTGGAGAAGTACAGCAGTGGGTGAAAGAGAGGAGAGTGAAGAAAGAGAAGGAAGGAGAAACAGTGATGAGCTTCTAGACCTGAGCAGAGGACATCAGGCAGAAGAGCAGAGCGCACGAGAGAGGAGGGTAACTTTTGACCAACTTTAGTCTGCTGGAAAGAATTGCTGTTAAAATCCTTAGATGTCTGATAATAAATAAATGAAGTTTATGTTTGATATATTAAACATGTTTGTTTTTGTTTTGTTAATTTAAATAAAGATCTAAATCAAACACAGTGATTGTCATGGATTAATTGTAACTTTTATTTCCAACTATTTACAAAGTAAGTAAGTAAGTAAATCTTTATTTATATAGCACTTTTCACAGAGGACCACTCACAAAGTGCTTCACAAAAGATAAAATACATAAGTCGACATGGATGGGGGGGGCTTCAACTGAGACCCGGGCTGGAACTTTCTGGGTGATGATTGAACATCTTGCAATGTGGTCTGCAGAGTTTCAGGATCATCTTCACTGTAGACTGCATCGTCCATCTTCAGGGTTTGCAGGGCTGGCTGTCGATGGATGCTGCATGACCAAAAATGATCCATAAATATGAGATAATGAATTTACAGGCTTTGGAAAAAAAATATCTTGATTATTTAATTACCTGTTACCAGTAATCAAGGTGGTACCTCCCCCAGGGCAGAAACCTCAGCCGGTAGTTGGTCCTGCCAGAGAGCATCACTGTGATCTCCAAACCAGCGTCCTTCTCCACATCTTCCTCTGGGGCCTCGGTGTCGTCAACACAGAGGCAGATGTTGTGGAGGATGGCACATGCTGTGACAACCTGCAATATATACGTTTAAATTTATATAAATATATTTCAAATAATACTGAAAAACTTCAGTGTGTTCACTTACATGAGGTACAGAGGTGTGATGCAGCTCCAGCACCTGCAGGAGGATGATCGATTCACAGATCCTGATCAAGGAGGTTCAGGAAGACTCCAGGAGAGTTCCTCTTCACTATGAAGTCTGGTCTTGGGTCTTCACTGTTGGACAAACAGCTCCTGGATTGATTCTGCATTACAGGAGTCTAGTCTAGTTATAAAGAAATACATAAGAAATACATTTATATTAAAAATATGTGGTTTTAAGTAATTTGTTATTAAACTATAAAACATCATTACAAATACTACTTTTACTGATTTCAAATCAAATTTTCAAATAAATACAAAAAATAATTAATTTCTGCAACAAAAGTCTGAAGATAAAATTAACATTTAACACTATTGTAGTATGATTAATAAAATAAAAACCCATTGTAGTTATTTGGTACATGTTTTTTATTCTCAGAAATGTGTAGGTACTTATACTAAGTTACATTTACAGCAATAACTTGTGAAATAAACAAAACTTGAATAATCCACAAACCCACAAATTCAGTATTTGTATATTTTACAACTTGTAATAGTGTTGCTAAATAAATATTTCAATTAAACTAGCTAAAGCTAATATGTAAAAGAGCTCGTAGATGTTTTTTAAGCGTTTGTATACAGTACCTGCAGATCGTTTTGTCTCCGCCGGAAAAACACCAACAAGTGCCGGTGGTAGCAATGGATCTGCTCCAACTCCTCCAAAAGTAGAATTTAAATTAAAAAAAACTCAATCATTTCGAGCTAAATGATTCACAACACGTTCAACTCACGGTGGCCAGGCTACAGGAAACTAGCTAGCAAAGTTAAAACAGCTTTCGTTGTTTTGTTTGTTCAATAAAGTTATAAAAAAAAAAAAAAAAAAAACAAGGCTAGACCGTCCAAATTCACAGCACTTAACATCCGGTATACCCGCTAACGAAGGACACGGACATCGGAGATCGCGAAGGCAACGGGCTCGGGAGGATGCAGAACCTGAATTTGGACACAGCCGATGTCAAATACCTGATACATACATAGGTTTAGAAATTCGTCTGAGTTGTTGACACTGAGTGACCCCGCCCCCTTTCCCTTCCCCTCTCCCACTAGCTTAGGGCCCCTCAAACCTGACGAGAACCAAAGACATACAAGTATTTCTACGTCACAAATACGATCTTTTTCCAACAGCATTTTTTTGTCTGCTCCTGATTCACAACATTTAGTGAAATATTTCATTATCTATGTTGAAAGGACCATTTAAATTGAAAGGTTTTCATGTTTTGGGCAGATTCTGAAGCTCCACATCAGACTTGCAGGAGCAGCCTGGTCTCCCACGGTGACAGCCTTGCTCCCGTTTGGCTTTTAGGAGCTGGTCGGGGAGGGACCAGATGTTCCTGTGTTCCATGTGAAGGTCAGAGCCGGCGGTCTCATGGCTCTGATCGACGGCAGATGTTTCCCCGGGTTATCCACTCCATATGGCCGGCCGCTCGTGCGCGGGGCCTTTTCACAGCACCGCGCTTGTAAACACGTTGGGTTTGCTGTTCTCCTTTTTTCCGCCCACCCCTGTAAAACATGTCCTAAATCCAATCACCGCATTGAGGGGGATGAGGTTGATGAATGGGGGAATGTGTGGTTGTAGTAGTGACCCATAAGCTTCTGCTGAGATTACAGGCGGCCCGCCAGTCCGGGCCGGGGCATCTGGAAACGGCTTAAAGAGGGATTGTTGTGAGGGATTGTTTAGACAGACAATGGTGTCTACCTGGTTTTAATCCGTCTCTGAAAGAGTACAGGGGGATTGGCAGAGTTTTAATAAATGAAAGTGCTCCTATAATCAGGGTTTACCAAAGTGCCCCCTTTGTGTTAATCAGACATTTTTTACAGCATGCTTTTTGACATCTGCCGCCACGCGTCGTGTTAACCCTGCACATTTCCGGCTTCCGTGGAGCAAATATCCTCCAATAGTTGATCAAGAATGCTTCACTTTTTGCAAATCTTGGTGCTACATCAACCCATCCGCCTAACGGGCGCATGGGCCAACCTGCAGCCCCGTCCCACCGCAGGCTTACCCCAAGCTAATCGAACATGTGTAATTACTCCACAGCGAAAATAGAAAGCTGCATTTGAATAATTAAAGTCCAGCGTATCAGCAGTCAAGCATGATAAAATGGTTTTAAAAATCAAGGATTACATGAGTAAATCCAGGCGGGCCAGATGTGAGAACAGGCGGGGCTTCTGGGGCCGGATTACCCCGGAGAATCTCACCGGAGCGTTCTGTCTTTTGCCCTGCAGCTTATAGGGACTCGACATGCTGTAATCCAACGATTAGCTGATATAATCACCTGTAAACACACCTTGGCGCTGATGTTGCTCTGGGGGCCGGCGGGTCCCGCTATGGTGGGCCCAACGGGGGCCGATGGGAAAGGTTGGATCATCTGAGCCAGAGGAACTTTCTGGAATCCAGACAGACAGACAGCTGCGGTGTGTGATCCCACAAACCAGCTGAACAGATGAGCACTCCTGCTCTTTAGAACCAGACAACAAAAACACACTAAAGCACTTTCCTTCTGCATCAGCAGATCAGCTTTAGTGAAACACAAGAGCGTTTTAGACGTCACCACAGACGGCTTTCCAAATCTTTAGGTAAAGATAGCAGATAATTACAAGAGCTTTTACAGTAGATCAAAAGATGATCGAAGAGGGATCCTAAACTCTGTATTCTCATTAGGAATAGAGACTTACCTTTGAAACTAAACCCAAAACTATCTGTTCAAACGATCATATTCCTTATTGCTTCCACCACCACTTCCCTTTCTCAATCTGTTTGTGGCTTTATAGTTTAATTATTTAGTACAGTGTTGACTGCCCTTCAAAAGCATTTTAAAGTAAAAATGTATTACTATATTATTCATATTAATATTACTTTAAGTGACTCTGCATTTATTTAACCTTTATATAATCATTGTGAGTTAATTTAAATATTCTAGACACTTAATTCAAATTAATTTCAAACATTAAGCCTTCGAATTGAAAAGTTGGGACACCTGTGCATTACTATGACATATACATATATATATATATATATATATATATGAAAGACTGTGTTCAATTTAGCATGTTTTAGTAATAATCTGAAGAGAAGCAGTGAACGCAGAACTGTTTCCAGTTTAAATAAAGGTTTAGAAACAAGGGAACCACAAGGGGGCGCTGTAGTGACGCACTTTGAAAAAGAGCATCCGGAGAGTCTTCTTTTAGAGCTACTTTCTACCTTGTGGGTGATTATGTCTGTGCTGTGGTGGGGAATCTTCATCTGTCAGAAGGTCAGCTGAAGGTCGGTGAACCTGCTGGACGTACAGAAGTAACCACTAACCTGCAGAGTCTCTGAAGAAAAAAAAAATCACAGCAAACAACACATGATGACAGCAAAAACTGATCAATCCATCATTACAGTCCAATGTGTGGAAAAACTGAATTTAGCAAATAGATGTGACCATATAATGTTCCATTTGTATTATTTTGATGTGGAAAAACAGAAGTGAACTGAACTTTATCAAGCTAAAATGTGAATGCCATTCATTCTTGTTTATTTGTACACAAATTTAATTGACTCTTAATCATCTTGCAAGAAACACAAGAAATCTGTGAAACTTCACCTGCACTGTTCAGAAGTATTGATCTCTGAGTCACACTGGATAAAGTTGTATCTAAAGACGTCCTGGATCGATTTTAGGTCAGTGAGTCAGATTGATTAAAATGAATCTATATTGACTATGAATCGTATCATTGTTAAAGTGAATCATTACTCACCTATATAATGTACTGCCAAACTTTGGGAGAGATTATCACTACTGTACACCACAAATCTTCAATATTTGTTTCAAGTTTATGATGTGTACTGTTGTATTTTTTTAAAAATATATATTTACAATTTGGTTTTCCATCCATTCTTAGCATTGATCTTTTTAACACAATTTATGAGATATGAATAGGTGGAGCAGAGCGCGTTAATTTGAAATATTCAAGAGCTTTTTGTTTACATTTTATTTGTAGATTTGTAAATTTAAAACTCATTCAGGACACAACAGAAGAGAACAGGAGGCAGAACCCCATGCTGACAGACATTTATTTTAAATCAATCAAACCTTATTTATAAAGCTCTTTGCAACAACAATAACTCCAAAGGCTTTCAGGGAAATAAAATAACTACATTTTAAACTAAAATGAAATAATAGTACATTTTACATGGCTTCTATGTTCTGAAAAGAATATAATTTTAATGTTTTTTTTATGTTTTTCCAACATCAGGGAACTAATCTAACATTTGAAAAACCTGCTAGCTTGCTAGCTAGCTATCTTTAATGTTGGCTTCATTTTTACTCTCTTATCTTTGACATGTAGCCACCTTGTGTTCAGACTGATAAACTCGATCAATATTTTTCTCTGACACTGTCACCAGTTAAACTTTATTCTTCTAGGTTCTTCCTAAGTCACCATTATTTGCCCTCCTTTCAAACTTCTGCACCAGCTTTCTCCATACTCAAACACGTTCATAGATCTCCTCTTTGCTCGAACCTTCTCCCTTGCAACTCCTCCTCACACTGTTTACATTTGTTTTCCTGTCTGAATCCACTAGAACTCAGTAAGGCGAAACCAAAAGTAAAATCCTCAGGGATATAAAAAGTTCTGTATCTCAGAGCAGCACGCCAAACAGCTTCAGGGAACTCTGCGTTTAAGAGAAAACTACTTTATTAGAGCTTTAATTCAGAATGGCTGACAGAGAAATTGCATTGGAGGGTTTGAGTACACTTTGCAATTCTGGTGTGACTTTTTTCCAACAGGGAGAGTCTGCTTCCCGAAGATCAATTGGGACGCAGCTGTTTCTCAGGGATTTGTATGATGCAGTCTTGGATGCCGAGGACAATAGGTATTTATTGCTTGGGATAAATTGACTATCTATTTGAGACTCAAACCATAACATTTATTCACTTTTTTCCTCTTTTGTTCTCTGTCTTTCTATCAAAGCTGACAAACTCTGTCTTTGTGCTCGTAATAGTCTCTGCATGTGTTATAAGACAGAAAAATACTAATATCCTCTCAGATTTATTGCATTTGCTGAA
>NC_050518.1:20261528-20274220 GCF_002922805.2 Oryzias melastigma | reverse complement strand
CAGGGCACGAGCTTGGATTCCCCCTGAACTCCCCATGCACCGTCGGCCAATAGAATTTCAGTTCAGCTAGTGACGTCATCGTTTTCCCTTTGGGTACGCTCGTTTTAGGTACCACGAAGTCCGTTCAAATATTTTCACTTTTATTTTCGGACAAATCTAAGTTTAAAAACTGTATCTTATTTCTTGTTAATATTTTATTATCGAAACTTTAGCCCATTTAAATTCATTTAGGCTTCAGCCAAGTGTAGATTTTAAACCGTTTTTTTCCTTTTGAAATTTTATTACTTTTTAACAGTAAAACATATATTCTGCAAAAGAAATGAGCAGCAAAACATGAACACAGATTACAAGTTTTGATAGTAATTATTAGTATTGCAAAAAAATTTTGTTTTTTGTAACGATGTTTTCATTTTATCACTCATAAAATGGTGTCTACATGCTCGATGAATCTGCAATATGGCATTTTAAATCAATATGTTTGATGTTTTAAACTAAAGCGTCACATGAAGAAAAACAGTTTAAAATTAAAATATAGGAGAAGAAAAAAAACAGCAGTGACAAATGGTGTCACTGCTCAATTTTACAAACATGATACTTGTTTTTATTTTTGTTTTATTTGCTATTTGTCAAATCAATGAATATCCATTATATCATAAATGTGTGCTAAAAACTGTCCATATTTAGCAGCAAAAACGTTTCTTTTTTTTTTTAATAAATGCATTGTTACAAAAAATAAGCAACCATTAAAATATGTCCCTCCTATGAGATTCAATTTTACAAACAAAATAACATTGATGTTTGAAAATTAAAAAAGTTAGAACTCAGCAATCAAAAAATAGAATAGAATAGAATTTGAATCAAATTAGGCTAGTACTCGGGCCAGGGCATCAAGAAAGGCGGCCGCCTGAGGCGCCATTTGCTGGAGGGGGTGCCAAATCCCAATCATGTTATTTCTGTACAGACAAGATAAATAAATATAAACTAAAAATGATTTTATTGAACTGACCTTAAAGGAGGAATTCATTTGTTCTCTTCCTTGTTTCTCCAGCCCATGGTCCGAGTTTGTCTTTCAAAACTTGAGAAATGTCCTCCTTGGATTGGACGGAGCACCCAAGCTAGGCACTCGACGACTTCGGGGTGGCTATTCAGATAAGCTAACAGGAAAGAACTACATAATCAAAGAAGAGGAGTTCTTTGACAGCCAGTTTGACTACGACTTCACCACAGTCACAGACTCAAAGACCTTCTGGAGAGGTGGAGAGGAGTACGAACGCCCATGTGGCTGGCAGCGCTTTGCCCTCAAGGTGAACCCTTTCATTCGCTAAAATGTCACAAAAGATTCACGTTTTATTGAAATTAAGTACTTCTGAGTTGAAATGTAACAAAAAGAGAAAAACACACCCACTGAGTTTTGAAGATATTTATGAAACCATAAAAATTTGCAGAAAGGCGACATCTAAAAAATGAATGCTCTATTTTATGCACTGTAAGCATTCATTTTTTTCCAAAAAACACCAGTGCTCCTTGAAATCAAGGGTGCTTTATATGAATTAATTTGGGTTGAGTGTTGAGTGTTATTGTGAATGGGCTAACTTGGCTAACATGTAGCAAAGTTGGACTGAGTTTATTGTTTCGAAGAAGTTGGGTGTTACACAGTAATGTTTATTTTTTACGGAATCACTCTAAGTTTTTTTGTGTTGTAAACAAGTTTGGGTTTTATTTTGAATGCGGTAGTGTTTCTAATATGTTGAACTTTTTTGGTTTTCTTTGTTACAAACATGGTTGGGAGTTAGCGTAGTCACAGTAATGTTTGCTTTAGCGGTATTAGTCTGTTCTTTTTACTTGTTGCAAACAAGGTTAGGAGTTAGCATGAATATGCTAACATGTAGTGTCGGACTATGATTTTTTTATGTCTTACTAACAAGTTTGGGAGTTGGCGTAGACGCTTTAACATTTGTATTTTAGTCTATGTTTTACATGTTGCAAACAGAGTTGAAGATGGGGTGTTGTGAAGATGCTAATGTGGCTAAAGTGTAGCAGCGTCAGAATGTGCTTGTACGCATTGCAAACAAGGTTGAGAGTTAGCATAGACACAGTGATTGTTTTAGGAGTATTAATCTATTTTTTTTAAAATCTGATGCAAACAAGGTTGGGTGTTAGCGTATATGCTAACATGTAGCAGGATTGGACTGTAATTCGTTTTTATGTGTTTCTGTCATGGTTGGGAGTTGGCATGGTCACTTTAATGTTTGTTTTAGTAGTTTCAGTCTGTTTTATATGTGTTACCAACAAAATTGAAAATACTGTTGTGAAGATGCTAACGTGGCTAATAATTCTGATGTGGCTAAAGTGTAGCAGTGTCATACTGTACTTTTAAGCATTACTTACAAGGTTAAGAGTTAGCATAGATACAGCAATTTTTGTTTTAGTGGTATGAGTCTTTTTTTTTAGTTTTTTTTTTTTACCTGGTGCAAACAAGGTTGGGTGTTAGCGTGAATACGCTAACATGTTGTAGTATCGGACTAGGATATTTTTTATGTGTTACTATCAATGTTGGGAGTGGACGTAGACACCTTAATGTTTGTTTTAGCAGTATCAATCTGTTTTTATGTGTTGCAAACAAAATGGAAAATAGGATATTGTGAAGATGCTAACTATTCTGACGTTGTTAAAGTGTAACAGTGTCAGACTGTGCTTGTATGCTTTACTTATAAGGTTGGGAGTTAGCATAGTCACAGTAATGTTTGTTTTAGTGATATTAGGCTGTTTCGTTTTTTTTTTACTTAGTGCAAACATGATTGGATGTTATTGTGAATACGCTAACATGGCTAACATGTAGCGGTGTTGGACTGTTTTTTTTTTTCCCGTGTTACTAACAAGTTTAGGAGTTAGCATAGTCACAGTTAACTTTTGTTCTAGTAACATCAGAGTTTTTTTTAAAAATCTGGCAAACAAGGTTTGGATTTACAGTTATTTTGAACACGTTAACTTGTTTCAAGCAAGTGCTGTAGTTACTGTTTTGCACTTAATCTTTAACTTGTATCTCACTTGATGCACATTATGGTTTGATGCAACTCGTATGTAACATAAATTCACATATAATTCATTGACAGTGCGCCATAAAGTGTGGAAAAACAACTTGAGTGACAATAATTACCAAAAGGTTTTATGGCAGTTTCGTTTCCTCTCAGGTCTTGGATAAGTACGGGGAAAATAAGTGGCTGGGAAACCAGAAACGTGAGACCCGCTCAGTGCCAGGGGAGTGGCCTGTGTCGTATCACGGGACGTCCAAAAGAGGAGCCAAAGGCATCATCAAAGAAGGCTATGAGGTTTGGACACACTCCAGCAGGAACTCCTCATGTGAAATGTGGTTTTTAAAAATATTTTATGGTTTCTTTTAACAGGATTTGAGTTGTAAACACTAAGCAAAACATCTGAAAAGGGATATTCTTGATGAGTTTTGGTGATACTTTCATTAAAAGAGTGCTCCCGCGTTAGTTTGTTTCTTCATGTTGTTCACCTACTAAAGCCTAAAGTAGAACATTGACTGGAGTTTAATCTGACCAACTCTAGAGCAAACAGATAACGTAAGTTCAAAGCTCAATTTTTCACCCACTGTTCAACTCACCTGCCATTCAAAACCAAACCTAGAGTAGAAGGATAGAATCAACAGAATCATAGTTTCAGTTTAAAACATCTCAACAGTGATGTATCTTCTGCTTTTAACAGCCAGGTCCTCGTGAGAAGTATGGTAGGGGGATTTATTCCACTCCATACATTGCTGAGGCTGAGCAATATGCAAAAACCTTCACTTCGAAGAAGAATGGGAAGCAGTACAAAGTGATTCTACAGAATCGGATCAACCCCAAGTACAGGCTCAAGTACAACAAGGAGAAATACTGGCTCATTCCCATCGAAGATGGATCATCGTCAGACGATGAGAAGGAGATTGTGGAAAAGGCTATTCGTCCCTACGGCCTCCTGCTGAAAGAGGTCTGAGGTTTACGCCCTGAGACAGACTGGCGACCTGTCCAGGGTGAACCCCGCCTTCGCCCATCAGTAGCCGGATGAGGCTCCGGCACCCCCGCGACCCCAAAAGGGACAACGCGGTCAAGAAAATGAATGAATAACAAGTGTCGATTGTCTTATTTAGTGATTCTTTCAAAATTTTTATTTTTATGTTGGTAATTACACTGAAATCCCATCTATGTATTCATAATTGTGTTTGCTCCGGTCAAATCATCTGATCTTGACCACCTTTCCTTCCTTTTATTATTGATTTCTGTCAAATTTTGAGTTTTGACAAATTTTTTTGGTCATGTTTAAGTTTTGACACATTTGTGTTTGGTCGTGTCAAAGTTTTGGCCAAGTTTTCCTACACTAACATTTATGTTTTGTCACATTTTTGTTCAGTCATGTTTGAGTATTATCCATTCATTTGTTAAGAGTTAAAGTTTTATCACATTTTTGTTTGGAAATCATAAAGCTTTGACATATTTTAGTTTTGAGACTTTTTTTGGTTATGTTCAAGTATTATTCCTTGTTTGCTCAGACATCTTTACATTTCGTCACATTTTTGTTTTGTCATGTTTGAGTTTTATCCATAGTTTGTTCAGAAATTTGTAGGTTTTGTCACATTTCTGTTTGGACATGCTTAGGTTCTGGCAACATTTCTGAGTCATGCTGAAGTCTAAACACATTTTTGACTAGTCATCATTGGGTCTTGTCACATTTTTGTCCAGTCATGTTTGAGTTTTGTCATGTTTTTGTCCAATTATCTATGAGTTTTGTCCCATTGCTGTCCTGTTATCTTTGAGCTTTGTCACATTCTTGTCCAGTCATGTTTGAGTTTTTTCACATTTTTGTCCAGTCATGTTTGAGTTTTGTTACATTTTTGTCCAGTCATCTTCGAGTTTTGTTGTGTTTTTGTCCAATTATCTTTGAGCTTTGTCACATTTTTGTCCAGTCATCATTGAGTTTTGTCACTTTGTTGTCCAGTCATTTTTGAGTTTTTTCACTTTTCACTTGGTCATGTTTTGTATGACAATTTTTTGTCCATGTTCATCTACTTGTTGATTCAGGCTTTTATTAGCCAGTTAAAGCTTCAGTTTATTCTATTACTGCAAATAATGTATGCTCAAATATAATTTACTCAAGGAATACTTAATTTTTTTCCTTACAAATACGTTTTACATACAACAGTGTTCATTTGGTTGTGTGCTGGATCATGCGACCTCAAGAGACTGAAGACATTTTCTCACAAATGAAGGATAAGATCAAAAGAACTTTTCTGATTTGATAAAAGCAAATAAAAATTGGATCTGAAACATGTTGAACAAGTATAGTTAGAAATTGTACAGCTGAGAGCCCAAAGCCGTTTAAACTTAGTCTGATCCAGAATGTAAAACATGTAATTGTAGTAAAGAGGTTAGCAGCTTGTTTTTTTATCTGTCAAAGTCAACTTTCGGCATACAGTATCATGAAAAATGACTGTTATGTCAAACCAAAGAACTGCCTGGTGGTGCAGAGGTTAACGCTCTCGCCTCAGAAGGCTGTGGTTCAAATCCTGACTTGGACATTTCTGTGTGGACTTTGCATGTTCTCTTTGCACATGTGTGGGTTTTCTCAAGGCACTTGGCTTCCTCCCACAGTCCAAAAGCACGCTTTATAAGTTAATTGATCTGACAAGTCAACATTGAGGAGAAACTTTTAAGAAAGGAGTCAAATCAGGAGAAAACAAGTAGAACCACAGATGCAAAGATCTTTGTTGAGAAGATGAAAAAGTAGTCAGAAAACTACATCAAGAAGCTCACAGAGCAGTTCTGTGATCTTGTTTCAAAGAAGAATGGAATTGTCAAGACAGAAACAGTAGTCTACCGCTAGTAACTGGTGGGAGAAAGGTATTCTCACAGAACTAACGCAAGCAAGCCCACAACACCACATCTAACAAGTGAGGGATAAAGCCCGTGAAGTGTTCATCATCATAAAATAATAGTGAATGTGGAGGACTGATGACATGGGACGGCAAACTGTAGAACATGGATAATAGTATTAATACGTTTGTGGTGAATGTTCCTTGGATCGCTAAGGAAGGGGTTTCCTTCTGTTTTTAGGTGTTGAATTTGAGCCCTCTGGACTGAATGTTTTAATTGCTGGAGATTGAAAATAAATGCCCCTTGTTGGTGTTAAAGTAAAGCTTGACTTCATAAATCTGGTTTTGTTGATGCAGTCTTTAGCCAGAATAATTAAAAATATATATTTTTCTAGGACATAGTTCCTACAAACCAACAGCAGTTCATTAGAAATTCATCTCTGATTTGTGAGCAGGCCTGCACTGAATTCCCATAATTCCATTATTTACACTCTCCTGCTAGCTTACAGCACCTCACAACCCAAACCTAACATTACAGGAGTGATCCAGCCAAACAGCTTTGAGTCAGATACCGCCTCAAACGAGGAAAAGGAAGTCGTTCATGGATCTAGCCACCTACAAGTGAATGATTGTTACGTCCCCTATGGCTAAATCTGGCTCGGGTCTAGAGGGGGAAAAAAATACAAAAGGGGACGATAACCAAAACTGGACATCAATGAGAATAAAAGGAACAGAGTTTATTAAATTATGGAAATCCTATGTCCTGAAATGAAAGAACAAAATGAAATAATTAGTGTGCTGATTAGAACAAAAAGACAAAAACCAAAGGAATTGGTCAAACATTCTTGGCTGCTTTATCCCTTTCAGGGTCATGGGGGTACTGGAGCCTAACCTGGCTACTGATGGACGAAGGCACGGTATTACCCTAGACAGGTCGCCAGTCTGTCGCAGGGCCTCAATCACACACACATTCACACCTCTGGACAATTTAGAGTCACCAATTAACCTATGAAGCATATTTTTGGACAGTGGGAGGAAGCCTGAGTCCCCGGGGAAAACCCACACATGCACGGGGAGAACATCCTAACTCCACACAGAAAGGTCCCCAGTTGGTGGTTCTGTCTCAGATCCCCCAATCAGGATTTGAACTGGGGCCTTCTTGCTGTGAGGCAAGAGTACTAACCACTGCGCCACCTTGCTTCCCTCAAAACTACCTAAACAGCATGAACATGCAGAAGATATGAGATATCAGTAGACATAGTGGAACGCAAAAACATGTTTTTGGCACAAATGGAACCCCATATGGCACTAGTTGCATGTATTGAGAAAATGACTCAGTCCATTAAAAAAAAATAATTTCCCTAAGAGTTTCACGTCTTGAAGCCTGGTCGAAGTCACGACCCCAAGAGCTGCATACCCCACCATGATTGGTTGGTTCGTCAGTTCCGAACACAGCACTATAAAAGTGTAATTCATACAAAACTCATGGGCCACCCCAAAAATAAACTTTCATATAAAGGCGGGGGCCGCAAAATAGTCTTGCCGCCATTTTGAGACCCCTGATGTAGTGATGGACTTTGGTCATAGCCCGTCTTGTTAGTGGAGACTGACCCCAAATGTGCCCCACCCCCACCCCAAACAATACTCAGACCACACTATACTTTTGCTCTTTTTTATTATTTCGTAAAGACACTTTGAAGCTGTTCCTGTCAAAATACACCATTTTGGTTCATAATACATTAATGCCTGACCAGACAAAAAAAATTATTAAGACTACATCAACAGAAAAACACATTTACAAATCATGAAAGCAAATAATATAAACAATATCTTATATATAAAACATAGCAGGCATAATAAATATGACAGACAAAAAAAAAAAAGAAAAGTAAACAGAGTTAACCCTTGTTTTTTGGTTTGTTTGGAGCAAAAATCACTGATCCTAAAGGTTGAACTGATATTAGTAGGATTGAAATCAACTTTCTTCAAAGTAAAACTCAGAGTTCTGTGAGTTTCCTTCTCCAGAGCCTTAAAGCTGTCGTGATGTAGAG
The DNA here is from genome assembly GCF_002922805.2 of Oryzias melastigma. NCBI lineage: Eukaryota > Metazoa > Chordata > Actinopteri > Beloniformes > Adrianichthyidae > Oryzias > Oryzias melastigma. The sequence goes on along the minus strand of NC_050518.1, from coordinate 20,266,297 downwards.
TGCAGAGAATACATCAGAACGGTCGACTCACCAAAACCAAAAATTAGTAACAGAAGAAGCCTGCTGGGGGCGGGGCAGTTAGTGTGTGAGCTGAAATGCGATTGGCTGAATTCGACCACTATTTTGATTTTTTTTCATGATAGGCTACACGGTCTACCATCTTTGGAAGTCTCACAGGAGATCAGTTTGGTTCAGTCAGGAGTGGAGCATCACTCGAACACATTCATCCACACAAACACAAATCGCCGTGACTACGTTCACTACGTTTTAGTCTGAAGAACAAAAATCGCTGTGCAATTCTTTCCGTTTCTCGCTGAAGCAAACCAGGAGGTTGATTCCCCAATGCAGCACCGCACTAAGATTCGGTGCTGCGCTTTTTGACGCAGGATTGAGGAGAAGTGCAGCCTTCAGCTCCTCTTGGATGGAGCGCGGGGGGGTTGAGGGTGTCAGACCTCCACCTGGACGCCTCCTCCCGGATGTCCCACCCCCACCCTGTAATGCTACTTCTGTTGCAAAGTGCAAGCACATCTCTCCGCCTTCCCCCGACCGTTCAGAAGTTCAAGAAAGCAACAGAACAATGCCAAAAAAACAACAAAAAAAGTGTTTTTGATGTTGAAATGTTGGGGGAGGGGGCAGTACTAAAGAGAGAGTGCATCTGTGTCTTAAGAAGTTCGGTCTGTCCTCAAGTGTTCCCGGCGGAGTCCAACCGGCTGCTCAGACGAGCGGTTACACCTCCCTGAAAAACAAAGAGACTGAGTGAAGGAACGCTCTTCTGATTCTACGTAATTACTCAACATGTGATGCAACTCCTAACGGGAATTCTTGAACGCGCTGTTAGCATACGGTGATCACTTTTTAAATGGTTGGAACGTCTATGTTTTAAACAGGATGATACCCACACCTCACTACCAAATCAGAGTCCCTGATTGGTCAAAATGCTCCTGGTTTGTACGGTGACCGACACGGCTCACATAAAAGCAAAATCCACAACACAACAGAAATAATTCAATACGCAAATGAATCACTTTTTTTTAAGTTTCATTCAGTTTGAAGCTATTGGCGCTCCGTCTGCCCAACATCTGGCAGAGCAGATGCCCGGCTGAGCTAGCATACGGCGCCGCCCAGGCTGTCGGTCTCTAGGAAGCGGTGGTCGCCATACTGGCCGGCCGGGGGTTCGCTACCCGGCAAGCATAGAACCGCCGCCCGCTGCAATTGCGGTCGAATTGTGAATCATTTCCATTGTTTTTGGCTTTTTTGGTCTTGCTTTCGCGTTTGTTATTGTGTTGTGTTTACATAGGCTTTTTATTGGACATAGTTGCTTGAATGTGCATGTCTTAGCCCAATGTGAATGTAGCGACATGAGACGGTCAAAAACGCGAAGGCTCATTTAGTATACGGTGTTCATATGGACAAGCAGGGAGAGGCAAGGAGGGGCAGGGAGGGGCTTCTTCTTCTTTTATGGTTTACTAGCGCTTGCACCTACATTTGGAAGAGGCTTCGGGCAAAATGACGAAGCTGTGCAAATCTTGCGCTAGGCTTTTTCTTTCATCGCTCTATTCTGATATATGAAATACTTGGACCGAATCTGAATTCTTCCCTTACCCCACGGTTTCTACCTGCCACTCTAATTGTTGGGGTGTTTGAAGGGGTATGGTTGTCTGCAATAGATATTTTAAGGGCTAACCCTTGTGGTGGAGGGATCGGTATCCCTTTGCCACGAGGGTGTTTCGCGTCGCACTGAGACACGGAGGAGAAACACATTTCTACACATGGGTGTGCTCTGACGCACAGAAGTTTAAATTTAATTGTAATACATTTTTGTTTTATCAAGACATATTGAAGTTATAAACGTATTTGCGAGAGCTATGATGTCATCAAGTGGGAGTAATATCTGAATTTGAAGACACTATTTTTCCATAACTCTCTGTTTGGAGGGCTAAATGTAGAGGTAGTGGACGAATTTGGATTTGACCATAGTAACATAATTCCAGACGAGTACAAAGTGCAATTTTTACATTTTTTCTTCATTATCATCGTTGGGTTGGCTTCCTGTGTTTTGAAAAGGACTCTACCCATAAGTCACTACCAAATCAGTCTCTGATAGGCCAGAGTTCAACTGGTTTGACGTTGATTGGGTGCATGATTTTAATGTAGAGCCCAAAAAGTGTCTAAAAAACTTGCGTACCAACACTTGAATGCCAGAGTTTTGATTGCAGAAGCACAAAATGCACATTTATTCGCATTTACTAAGACTTCTTATGGTAACTGTTGCTTCAATTCTCGTTACTGATCCAAATGACCAAACAACAAATAACTTACGATGCCGTCAGCGTGGAGTTGAGGACCAGAGTGGTGCGCATCCGGTACAGTTGAGCCAGCGTCAGCTTCTTGTGCTGCTGGGGTGAAGACTTCGTCTTGCTGGGCGGAGTTTCCCCTGAATCAACGCTCGCCCTCTTCACCAAACAGTCAGGAGGAGCGGACGCGTAGTCAGCGCTTGCAAACTCACAAGATCCGCTGGGTGCTTTGTGGCGGTGCCGCGCCTTTCCGTGGCTCGGCCCGCCTCTGAGTTTGTTCGAGGTTAAGCCCATGCTCAAGCAGTCGTCCAATTGGCCGAGGTCGCTGTCCTCCTCCTCGTCCTGGCAGAGCTCGGACAGGCTCCTGCTGTGCCCCCGCGGGGATGAGTCCGTGTCCCTGCACTCCGACTCTTGGGAGGCGGAGCCAAATAAGCGCGCGTGAGGGATGGGGGCGTCGCCGTGGAAACGCTGCAGGAGGTTGTCCTCGGAGCGCGACAGCGTCAGCGCGGACAGCCGCTGCGGGCACTGCAGCTTTGACTGAATGTGAGGCCGCCGGCGAGGCTTACTGGACTGAACGATGGACACCTGAGAGCCCAGAGAGGCAGCTTCCTCCTCCTCTTCATCATCATCATCATCATCATTCAGCTCCTCCGTTTCTGTCTCAGTCTTACTCATCTGATCTCCCTCCTCCTCCTCGGTCTCCTCCCCTTCACTCGGGCCGGGCGGCGGCTGCAGCTCCCGGGAGAGCGACCCCGGGGAGAGGGTACCGTAGGCGCTGTCCATGGAGAGAGACCGGCACTGAGCGTCCAGCTCCTCCACCTCCAGACCGTTCACCTCCAGCTGAGAGGAGCTCTGTAGCTCTGACATCTCGGATGGAGGAGACGCGTCCGAGTCTTGGTCCTTGGGTTGCTCGATGTTTATCCTGGGGAGCTGCAGGTGGTCGGCTCGCTCCTCCACGTCCATCACCGACAGGGTCTCAGTGGAGCCGTCCGAATGACTGCAAGAGACATTATAGTTTACTTCCTCAACGACACTTTAATGAGATGTTGGAAAATGTATTACATCAAAAGTGAAATGGAAAAATCAACACTTCACCTCTTTTGCTCTTTAAACATTTATATTTAAGTTATTTTTACTACAGATTTTTGGAGACTTCTTAAAACAGGAGTGTCCAATACGTCAATTGCGACCAACCGATCTATCAGGTAGGCTGTGTCGGTACATAGCGGGTAATCAAAAATAAATAAACAAGAAAAAATATATATTTATTTACATAATCAGCCAATTAAATAATCAGTCTGTCACTTGACTGACATGCTACACGACCAATCAAGTACCCTCTGATGCATACGTGTGTTTAAGTCCATCCTGTCAGCAGATGTGGATCTTCAGAAAAGTCTGAGCATCAAACTCCTAACTGTGGATGTAGCTGCTAATATGCTTCATTTTTTTCCTCAACTAGCCTGTGGTCAGTCACTCAAAAGCCTCGTTTCCACGGAGCGGTTTGTTTTCACGGTGCATGCTTGGGGTAGACCAGTTTTTTTAACCAATTTTTTTAATCCAAAGAAAGTTTCTTTTTCTTGAAAAAGCTGTGTCTGCAGCTCACCCCTCCCACAACAGAATGTAGAGAACAAATTTCTCACACCAAAACCAATAGGACTTTAACTTTTTATTATGTATTTATATACTTAACATCCCTTGATAGTAACCTTAACAACATAGCAGTTTCAATAAACTGTGAATCTTTCTGAGTTTTTTCAACTTTATAAGAAAATTGTGATAAATTAGAAAAAAGCATTTTTATTTATTAAAAAAAGTTTTTTAAGCTGAACACCAATGATGTACATGTTATCCTAATGTCCCTCAAATTTAGACGGTCACGTTTGTAAATGTACCTGGAGTTCTGCTGCTCTTTATGTGGCAGGATTGGGGAACTGGTGGTGGAGTTGCTGCTCTCATCGTCAATGTCCACCCCGGAGCAGCTCTTTGGGAGCTGCTGCCGCCGCAGGTCCTCCTCACTGCGAAGCCTCTGCAGCTGATTCTTAAAGAAAAACAAAAAAAACATTTTACAATCAGCACAAAAATAAAAAATAAAACCATAAACAGTTTCTGTTCTACCAACCTGGACGTTGTAGATTGCATCGATCCAGCATCGCCCCTGAGTGGCGCTGTTGGCCTGGAAAGTGTAGGCTGCCACGGCACTGTTGAACTCATTGAGGTAGATGAGGATGAAGGAGCCTTAAGAGACCAAAACAAGGGACAACATTAAACCTTCCATGTTTTTTAAAAGACAAATCCTCACAGCCGTCGCAGCAGAACTCTCACCAGGATCTTTCAGCTCCTTACAGACGATGTTGTGGATAAGGAGGGGCTGGCGGATAACCTTAACCTTCTCCAGCCTCTTCACCGGTTTGGTAATCAGCAGCAGGTCAGTGAACAGGAAGCAGTACACGTCCATCTGTGCAAAAAATTTAT
>NC_050518.1:20252914-20261515 GCF_002922805.2 Oryzias melastigma | reverse complement strand
TTTTTTTTTTTTTTTTTTTCCGTGAAATATGAAGCAACAGTCTGAAAGCAGGTGTAGCTTCTTGGCAGAGATAAGATAAGAGATATTGGAGTGTTTATAGGAAGTCATGTGTTTTTACCCTGCTGTCCTTGCCCTCTTTCATCCTCAGCGCTCCCTCCAGCTGCAGCTGTCGAGTCTCCTCCGGCGACGTTCCCCTCATGGGAGCCATGAGATCGAAGCGGTTGTACTCTTTGAGGATCTAAAAGGAGACGAGAGGAGCGTGAAGCCTCTGATTTTACGTCGGGTGCTGTGGCCTAAACCTGTAGTCCAAAACTCCTGGTCACTAGATACCAGCCCAAAGTTAATAAAGTTAATTAAAAAAAAAAAACAACAAACTCCTTGGGAAAATTTCTTTGTGTGTCTGTGAGAAAACCGAGGATGAGCCTTAGATTTCCAAATAAAATAAATCTGGATTTAAATTCCCACTATAATCATCTTCTGATCTATTTTCAAAGAGTTCCCAGTGGTCTTTTAATTATGCTATTTTTAGCCAAAAAAAACCCAAACTATTGTTTTCTAGGATATAGTTTCTGCAGAGCAAAAAAAAAAAAAAAAGTAACAAGAGCGTGTTAAAAACACAATTATGCACACGGCAACCAACTCTTATGTTATAAGGATGCTGCTAATAAAGTTGCATTTACTTTGAATATAGGTTGATAATAATTATAATAGTAATTATTATTATTACAAGTAGAAAATTCTAGTTTTGTGATAGTATTTTATTTTGTAGTATTTATTCACCACACATTAAAAGTTGGATGAAGCTAATGTTAGCATCCAGTTCGTAGCCTTCTCTTTGCTGGTTAAGGAAAAATCCACACATTTTAATAGGTCCTACACAAAACTTAAAGTACAAAATAAAGTTTAAAGCAGCTGCAAATATTTTACATAACAGGAAGATTCAATAAAATAAATCCAAGCATCTAAGAATTTTCCTGGAACAAAGCTAAATTAGCCAAGTATTTGTTAAGAAACTTTAGCACAAAAATACTACTTAGTACTGTAAATACACACAAGAAGTGGATATTAAGAAATACACGGCGCTCTGTCAAAACGTGTCTTTTTTTTCTACGTTTCAAACAAGGTTTTGTAAATATGCTAACGTGGCTAACATATAGCGGTGTCAGACTATGTTTTTTTTTTACATGTTACTAACAAGGCTGAGAGTTAGCGTAGTCACAGTAAAAAAAAATTTAGCGGTATCAGTCTAATTTTTTTATATGTTCAAATCAAGTTTGGGTGCCATTATAAATATGCTAACGTAGCTAATGTTTAGCCGTGTTGCAGTTTTTTTGTAATGTGTTACTAACAAAGTAGGGAGTTAGCGTAGACACAGTGACGTTTGCTTTAGCGGTATCATTCCGTTTTTATATGCTACAAACAAGATTTAGACTTACAGATATTGTGAATATGCTAATATGGCTAACGCTTCTAATGTGGCTAACATGTAGCGTGTTACAAACAAGTTCCAGAGTTACTGTGAATCAGTTAAACTCTATTTTTTTGCTTAGCTTTTTTGGCTTTATAGTTCGATTCGCCTTATACGTGACATAAGTTTGAAGTGCCCCAAACTGTGTGAAAAATTCAAGAATCTTTTTGTCTTTGAAGAAACTTGGAACCCGATAGAGTAATCGTCAAAATTACATTCTATGAAAAAGCCCTTTCAATGTTGCCTTTATTGCATTTTTACAAATTAAAAACAACTTCCACAAATCACCAATTCTGAATTGTTAATCTCAGTAAAAAATATATATACGTATATATATATATATATATATATATATATATATATATATATATATATATATATATATAGACAATTCCAGACTACATTTTTAAACTACATTCCAGATTTTATTTTGAAATACATATTTTCCAGAAACCGAAATCTTACAAAAAAATTAAATGCCAACTTCAGCCTCGTACAGAATAGTCTGTGAAAGTATTGTCTGACATTAAACCGGTCCATGGCCTAAAAAAGGTTTGAGGACCTCAGGTCTGAACCGCCGCCTTACCTTCTCCACCTCCTCGCTGCTGCCCTCTACAGCCTCATAGGAGTCTATGCGTGCAGAGATGGTGGCCAGCTTCTGCTGCTCCTGCCGCTGTCGCATCTGGGAGTCCACGCTGTTGATGAACCTCTCCACCGTCACCACCTGAAAGTGGAAATACTGTTCATATACGCACAAAAGGACCCAACTTAGACCGCGGACCTCCTCCTACCATGCTGTTGACAATGTCGCGCGCCGACAGGTCGTCCGTCTTCTTCAAGACGCTCTTCAGCAGGAGGGGGTATTTGGTCAGACGCTGATGAGGCTTTGCCAACATGTCCGCCAGCTTCAGTCGGTTGCACTGTTTTTTAGTCTCCGCCCACTGGTTCAGACAAAAACAAGAAGTTCAGGGGAAAATATAAGGCTAAAGGTCCGGTAAGAGGGAATGGCTTAAGGGGGGTCCGGATCTGGGTTTACGGCGAGGCAGCAGAGGACTGACCGTGATGTATTTCCTGAAGAGCTCGTTGTCCCTGAGCAGCGTGCGAATGTACTCCATGCAGCTCTCCTCCTCCATGCAGTAACGGATGTACGGCTGGAACCGCGAGTCAAACTGAGAACATCAACAAAGGCGTTAGGAACCTCACAACAGAACAAAACAACTGACCTATTTTTGAACACAACTGACCGTTCTGAAGCCATCGTACAGGTGTGTGGGGTCCAGCAAAGCCCGGGCCTCCCTGGCCCTCTGCAGCACGGGCAGCATGACCTGGTTCCACAGAGAGGTGTGAAGGCGAACAATCTCCTGGATGTTGCTGAACAGCTTGGTGGGCTCCACCTCGGTCAGCAGGCCGCTCTCCTGCAGGTTCAGCAGCCCGCACATGAACAGCTACAGAAGAGGACAAGAGGAGCCCGGTTTGATTTCAAGACAATGTCCGGGTTTATCAAAACCAGAGGTCACATTCCCGCTAACTAACGTGCCGCAGTGAAGGCCGTGCTTTCTTTGAGCTACAACGAGCTCATTGTTTTATCATTCCTCTTATCTGCAGGCGCCACCGCTTCTTTCACAACAGCGTGGATCCCTGCGATTCAGCAGAGTGAACTTACGTCCGTGATGACTCGCAGTTTCTTGATGTAGGCAGCCTCCGTGTGCAGAAGCTCCCAAATGGCTTCTTGCTGGTGGAACTGCCGCCTCGTCAGAGTCTGCGCACACAACCACAGGAGAAAAATGTATAAATAGAAATTAGGTAATTACACTTAATTTAAGAATTAAAGTGAAGCAGCTAACGCATGTTTAGGAAATGCTTTCAAATTTTGCACTATTGCTTAAACCGCCCAAAAATACGCTTTTTTCCACAGATGTTTTAGCAAAGAAACATAAAATCATTTAATTATCCTATATAGGTATATACTCACACACATATACATAAATACATATATATATATATATATATATATATATATATACACATATACACACACACACACATATATATACATATACTGTATAGTATACATACATATATATATATATATATATACACATATACACACACACACACATATATATACACATATACTGTATAGTATACATACATATATATATACACATATACACACACACATATATGCACATATACTGTATAATATATATATATATATATATATATATATATATATATATATACATACATAAAAATAGAAATGCACATAATTATACATATATATAAAGGATACACATATAGTCTTCCCCCTTTATTGACGGGGGAAACAGTGAATAAAGAAACACAAATAAGGGGGGACCAATATATTTTTTTAACCTTCTATCCAAAATGGTGTCTCAATAGTCCTTACTAGTATCATAACTATCCAAAATAATGGCTAACTCCTACTTGTATCACTCCGCCAGCTTCCCTTAACCTTTAGGCCAAGAAAAATAGCCCCTTTCCATCAAATAGTCCATCTTCTATTGCCAGTATATTCCTATTTGGAGTGATGGGTTCCCTGGACCCTACCCATTTACTGAAGGGCAAAGGTAGAGTACACCCTGGACAACTCCCCAGTACATCGCCGGAATGACAAATCTTCAAAAATAAAAAAATTGACAACAATAACTTCAAAAACGTATTGTTGGTTCATATACTAGCAAACCAGCACTTTTTTAGGAATGTTTGGAAAAACATGTCACCGCCAAGGACTCCAGAGCAGTAAATTAAGTTATGTAAGCAACCCTGATTGGAATGTACAGTAGTAAGGGTTAAAGCTTTAACAACTGAGCAAAGAGCCGTTTAGTTATGGACACGTTAGCAGGCGGGGGCCATTAATTGTGTTATTACAGAGATCGGCATTTACAGCTCCTTGCCGCAGCAGCCCGACTCAGCGATAAGCTTTATTACAGACAAACAGGCAGCGAGGAAAGTGAGGGACAGAAGAAACCTAAGGAAGTGAAAGCTAGGTGCAGTTCTCCAACGGTTGCTACAACAAACGCAAGGTAAGGAACCAAGAACAGAACACCCACCCCACCCCATCTCAGCTAAACCATCAGGGGAAAAAAAAGAATAACATCAGTAATGTTGACATCAACAGGCACAAACTCAAACAGGCTTGAAATTCAGAAATACTCAATAAAACATTTCAGTTAATTGTAAAATTGTAACCCTTTAACACAGGAGATGCTGCCGGTGACATCTCTATAAAACATGCTCTTTGACATATCGTAACTCTTTGACCGTTACGCGATTAATGGGAATCAGCTGATTCTGATGTAAAGAAACGCGGCTTCTCCTATCGGCCTTGCACTGATATGCATTTACATTGATTGTGTAAGTGCACATCAGCGGAAGATTGCTTTTCTGTGCTGGAATTACGTTAACTGCAGCAACAGTAGTCAGCGAAACTCATTTACAGGAGTCATCCCATAGATTGTTGTTGATTGTTAATTTGACTCGAGTTTTAGAGCTGGTATTGAGATTTCTTGGACTAACGTAACTCTTCAACAATTAAAGCAAAAATGTCATTGAAGTGGATTCTGAAACAGAGAAAAGCAGCTTTGCCCTGATATGCAACACTTCACGGTAGTGAAGCACAATCAATGTAAATCAGTTAGTTTCGTAAAATAAAATGTTATATCATGTTGATCAATAGAAGAATTATGGGAAGAGAGAGTGTTGTGCGAGTATCGCTGGCAACATCTCAAGTATTAAAACCTTAAGTCTGAGGTGAGGGAGGTTGTGTACCTCGGGGTCATCCAGCAGCTCCTTCCAGCTGTCCTCCAGGATCAGGTTGGCCTCCTCCTCCTCTTCTTCCCAGGAGTCCTGGTGGAAGGAGAGCTGCCAGGGCACCTTGGGCAGTCCATACTTGGAGTAGGAGTCCAGCTTGCTCTGGAGCTGCTCCAGACGATCCACCTCCTGTGAGAAAACAGTGGAGTTCAGACTGTAAGCAAAACAGAGTGCCGCTATTATTAGCATCCATGCACAATAAGTGGTGCCCTGACATTTCAACCCAGCAGAAGCGGCTATTCGGGTCTTTGTTGGGGCCGTCGGGGCTTTATGTAGTTATGACAATGAGCTCTGTCCGCCCAGAGCTTTCAAGAGCTTTAAAGCTCGGACAAACGACATTAGAGAGGAATTAGGCAGCACTTTTCCAGGGATCTTGGGGGTGAATGATGGAGGTCCCGCCTCGGGATTCCTGTCCCCAAAGGGGTGAGGGGAGGGGGCGGCGTTGGTGGATGACTGACGGCTCGTGTCTCCGTAATGACATCTGCTTTTGTGCAGGAAGGGAGCTGATGGTTGACGATACAATGGGAGGCCAGCGTCTGGGCGTGTGGACCCACTTTGTCAGAATAAAAGCCTGATTATTGTCGTGGAGAAGGGGAAAGGTTCCACTCTTGGGGATTTGGCTCGTCATTTTGCTCCAGGATGAGAACAATAGCGTTACAAAGGCGATACAGTTTGGTTTGGAGTGCCTTTCTGGATTTTTTTTTTTTCTAGTTGAGGTTGATCCTGCAGTCTGCTGATCGACAAAAGAAGAGTTTAAGGAGCCAAACTTGAAAAGTAGACACTTGTTATTCGTTTTTTCCAGTAATTTCATTTTCAAATGTAAATCATGGAGTTTAAAAAAAATGAACTGTTCTACATGGATCCTTTCAGGCTAACTTATTTTTATATTTTGGACAAAACTAAGCAAACTCTGTTGAAAAGTGTTTCTAATGGCATGTTCAAACCATGTACATGACACGTGTACTCGATTCTTGACCAGAATTCTTAAATGTTCATTTAGTCCACGTGTCAAAGTCAAGGCCCTGGGGCCGGATCCGGCACACGGGGTAATTATATTGGCCCTCCAGATCATTTAAAAATGCGATTTTTTAAACACGCATTCTTAAACATGATTTTAGATTTTGGTGTTCATACTGAACTGAAAGAGGGTTAGTGCAAAATGTTAAATTAAGTGTGTAGAAAAATACCGATTTAGTGAAGTTAGTATCGCGATACTTTATTTGGCGATACTTGTATCGATTTCAAATACTGCCAAAGTAATACTCAAAAAAATTTTTAAAAGTAAACATATTTCAGTCATACTTTCATTTTCCACTTCTAAAATATTTCCTAAATTACCAAAAGAAAAGTACCATGGATTTGCTCGGGTAAAAGCAATTTGTTCATGAGATTCAGTTGCAGTGCTTAATGTGATGATCGTTAAATAACATGTATTTTACAATTTTACTTTTGTGAAAAATGTATTAATATTTTGATAATTCTTGAGTCATAATTTAGAAAAAAAGGTGAAATATTGTCTGGTACTGTCTATCGGGATATGTATTGTATCGTGACGTGTGTATCGCGATACGTAACATATCGCCAGACTTTTGTCAATAAGTGCAAATCTCGTAAATTTTCCTTGAAATGCTAAAAATGTGTCCTCAAACATGCATTCTTAAGCGTGCATTTAGACCACGATGTTCATACTGGACTGTCACCACCTGATGCTAGCCCATGTCCGCCACATACCGTTGAAAGAGGATTAGTGGAAAATGTCAAAGTGGTGCAAAACTCCCAAATCTTGCTCTTGGCTTTTTCTTTCGCAGCTCGATTCCAATATATGAAAAAGTTGGCGTTATTTATTTCCAGACAGGCACAAACAACAATCAATAATTCCTCCTTCGTGATCAATTTTCAGTCGGTTGGCCCTTCCGTGTCATCCATACATCACTACTAAATTGAAGTCCCTGACTGGTCAAAGTTCAGCCTAATTTAGATTTTAATGGGCGTTCTATGGCAGCTAGAGCCATAAAATTTTGCATAACATTAAGCCTAAAACACACATATATATGAATTTACATGGAGTTTTCATTGGAAGTGTTAGCTTGAACGTGCACTACCGAAGGTGGTGTGACTGGTCTCCATTTCCACATGTACTTGCAGGAAAACCTGCTTGCCAACAAGTCAGGAGACTCTGAAGGGAAATGACTTCACCGGGACTGCTGGGATTTGGCCTTCTGACCCCCCCGTCCCACTACGGCTAGTTACTGTTTTGTTTACTTTTGAATGCTTTAAACATCTGGGCAGCAAAGCCGGCTTTGGAGTGTCACCTTTTCAAAGGAGCCCGCTCCGGCGTTGGAGCTGAATAAGCCGCTGAAGCGGCTGGCGGCGCGGTTCTTCCATCGGTCGGGCCCGGGTCCCACGCTGGGCAGGGAGCCCCCCAGCTGCCCAAGGGAGTCCGGGGTGGGAATGATGTTCTCTCCCAGGAACTTGGTCATATTCTTCCTCTGTCGCGCCTGACCCTGCGAGGCACAGAGGGACAGATGGGATTTAGAGGGAAACAAAAAACAAAAGCAAAACCAGCAACAACCGCGTTCCCAACTTTGGGGGAAACGGAGCATTTCCAGTGAAGCGGACACAAAGGGACAATGACGGACTGGGAGAAATACACAAGAATGAGATAAGCAGGAAATCAGAAGGGAATTTTGGAGCGAGGGGGGGTGACATCAGCAGGATGGCTGAAGGCATCCCAACGGTGGGACACAAACAGGAGAGGGAAGGACGGCCGCTTCCTCCCAGGGATCGCTCATTACATCATAAGGAGCTGGTTCCACGAGACCAGACGGGCCGATCCGGCCCCATTGTTCACCGCTCATTGTTACCCTGTCAGCGGCGCGGCCGCGCTCCCGCCGGCCCTCTCCACTTTACGAGCAGGAGCAAAGCAAACAAACAGAGGCCGGCCTCATATCTGAGGAAGCAGTTGTTTTTGTCGTTGGAGTGTCAGAAAGGGGGAATCTGCTGGAGGGAAGGCCTCTGACCCCCCAGGCCTCCCCCGTCCTGTCCTACATCCAACACAGTTGCAAGGAATTCGCATTCCTGGACACAGCTGGCGAAAATGACCGGCAGAATTCCTCAGCTTATCACACCACAAACACGTAATGGCCACAATCGTCCGAGTCTGACATCACGGTTTCTTACGGTTCAGAGGAGACCTCAAGACCTCCATTTATGAGTGTGTATCAAAATAAATCAAAAATCTATCGACATCGCGATATCGCTTTGTGTATCGCAAAGTAGTGTGTAAACTGCGATAAATG